>NC_072490.1:13803257-14106287 GCF_027574615.1 Eptesicus fuscus | reverse complement strand
TCATTCATTTCCTTCTGTTTTAGTTTTTTCATTCTCTGTCGGAGTGGAAAATTGTTAAAACCATCTGGTGCTATATCCAGCTTGACAGAAAGATTATTTTTGAGGAAGGGCCACGGTTTTTCTTTGAACTCTCCACCAAATCCAAGGCAAATGCCTTCTCTCCTGCCATATGAAAGGCTACTTTCAGATACATCGTGTGTCATGGTGCTTCAGTGTCTGCAGAAGGTTCACGTCCTGACTTGACAGGCTTCCATTACCAGTTCTGAATAATTTTTTTTGGTCAATTGATTCATCTTTCTTTCCTATTCCATTCAAGCATTTTCTAGTCATTGGTATCACCTACAGGTCAACTTCTGCCATGTCTTCAATTTATTCTACAATTCTCACTCCCCTCCTTTCCCTCATCACTTGTATGTCCTGGAAGATGCCATGTATAGAAGTTTGCTGATATTTAAGGTGCTTTAATTTCTGAAGAATTGCTGAACAGTCTGTCCTGCTCTCTCCTGCCATGTGGTGACACATTTGAGCTTTCTGTCCTGCCATTTCAATTAACTCCCTTTGTAAAGTTCACGCCAGCCTCCCTTGTCTCAAAATACTGCCCCATTAGCCCTCTTTGCAAACTTGCTCAACGGACTACCTGATTCTGTTCCCAGGAAGTTTCTGGGTGCTGTGGGCTAGATTTCCAGCTAAAAAGAAAAAATACACGAGAAGTGATTTCCTCTCCTGCTTCATTCAGTTCTTTTAATACACAGTATTCTGTGAAGTATGTTCCTTGAGGAAACATCATTTTACTCATGATGTTTTGAAAAGGAGGTTTAACATGATATATACTTGTATTTGTCTTCCCCTTTGGGCTGCAAGTTATTTATTTATTTTTTATTCCTAAGTTGCTTTTCACCGCTGAGTTCAGTCACTCCTTTCCTTAATGCATTTGAAGTATTTTTAAAATTATCATTTATCCACTCTGTGTATTGTTCTAAGTTAGCAAAGAGGTCCTACAAGTCTGTACCCCAGCTCAATGTAGAAGTGACACAAAGGGGCGCTGCATGAACTGTGGGCACAATCTTCAGGTCCCTCCCAGGTGAAGCCCCAGCTGAGGGAACTCCAGGCCTCGCAAGGCCGCAGCCTCCCCGGCTCAGCTCCCTTCTCCATTTGCCTCCCTACCTGCTCCTCCTCCCAGTCACTCCACAGCCACTTCACAGCAAAATGACAGGAAGAAAGAGCAGCGCGTGTGCATCAACACAGACGTGAAACTACAGGTGGAGGGTTAGGAGGAGGGGAGGGCCTATTTCACAGGGGGCAGGGCCAGTGAGACTTGGAACACTAGTTTTTTTATTTTTTTAAATCTTTATTGTTGGAAGTATTACATATGTTGCCCTTTTCCCCCCATTGACCTCTTCTAGCCCCACCCCCGCCCTCCGCCCCAGGCCTCCACCACCCTAATGTCTGTGTCCATGAGTTGTGCATACATACATACAAGTTCTTTGGTTGATCTCTCTCCACCCACCCACCCTCCTCTGCCTTCCCTCTGAGATTGGACAGTCTGTTCCATGCTTCCATGTCCCTGGATCTAATTTATTCATCAGTTTATTTTGTTCATTAGATTCCACATATAAGTGAGATCATGTGATACTTGTCTTTCTCTGCCTGGCTTATTTCGCTTAGCATAATACTCTCCACACACTAGCTTTTCTTGATAGTGGTTTCCATGCTATCATCATAAGAACTGCTAAGAAATCATAGGAGCTGAAGGTTTGGTATAATCTGTGAAAACCACTGACTATCCTGGAATGGTTGGGCACTGAGTACTAATACGAAGGCCCCACTTCTACTTCCAGAAAGCATCCTGGAAGATTTCAGAAAATTTAGTTGAGTTCTAGGCCTACGGACCTGATAGGGATTTTCAGAGAACTAATAGAGTACTTTACTGCTAAACCTTAGATCTTGTATTTTCTTCTGAGGTGTAAATCTTCCTTAAATACCCCTAACTAAGAGTTAGAGTGAACTGATTTGAAAACAAGAAAACTGAGCTATTAGATAGTTTTAAGAAATGCAACTGAATAAGTCTAAGCAGTGATGGTGCTTACAGGAGAGAGGAGAGTTGGGCTCAGTGTGTGAGAGAAGGTGGAAGTGCTTCTATAAATGGGTAAGAAACATCTGATAGTGCGGAGATCACTGCACGCCCTACAAGCATTTAAAAATAGTGCATAGTGCAACTGGGCTTCTCTCTTAGAACAGATGGAGATTTTCCGATTTTTCTCTAGGCAACTATCAACATAACATTTCTTCTCTGTTAAAGACGATCTAAAACTGTGTTTTTGCAACCTTGACTATAACTCACAGTAAGCAATTATTTTTTAAACAGTGACAGTATCCCCCCTAATACACATGAAACAGAAACAAAAGCTTAATGGAATAGTACCCATTCGTACTTGAATTGCATACCAATATTTTCTACTCCATTCTATTATGATTGTTCATTAAAAAGAAAATGAAAAGTTGTTATGACTTACAACTGACTGTACAACTCAAGATCAATTAGCGTGGTGGTTCTTAACCCTTGACAATATAAGAATTGTCTGAAGAGTTTAGAAAAAAAAACAAACAACCAATGCAGGGCCCTTTCAAGACCAAAAAATCAGAATCCCTGGTATGGGGTAAGGGCAATCCTTGTAAAGCTTCTGAGGTGGTTCAAACGTGCAGCGAGGATTGAAAACCACTGCTCTCATGGTTTCAACCTCACATGGAAAACTCCTGGTCAAGGGGTTTCAGTCAGGCATTGCTTTCATGTTGAGACTAGACAACTCTGAAGTGCTGTTTTTACCTGAGCATATAAACCAAGGTGATTATCTGACTTCTTTTTGTGCTATTAGTGTCTGTTATCAAACTTGTGTTTGTGTGTGAATACAAGTAAAAAGTGACTTTTTTCTATGCACCCAAATAAAGAGAATATAGGTGGGATATGGATAATGCTAGCATTTTAATCATCTATGAAACACGTCTACAGACTGTGGCATCGATGTGATGGGCAAAATGACTCCCGCAGCCCTAATCTATTCAACTGTTTAATTTCCTATGTTTTTGTGATACAGACTAAAGCATCATTTGTTTTTGGATATTTAGCCATATCAACATGATATAAGTAAACTTTGCTCAACCAGTTCTGATCGGAGGAATTGTAGTCTTTGCTCTTCCCGCATTACTTCCAACTCTTGAGTTTCTGAGATTCTATCCTATATACACATGATATATATGTAAATAGATGTTTACAGCCTACTTTGTGCCCAGGGGATTTAAGGCAGCTTACAAATATAGAATACAGTAGAATTAGGATAGAAAAGGGGAAAGTGGGGGAAACAAAGAATAAGACAGGAGAGATGAGGAAGGTGGGGAAGATGAGGAAAAGAAAAGGAGGAGGAAGAGGAGGAAAAAGGATGAGATTAAGGCCAAGAGAAAATGTGATGGGGAGATACAGTGAAGCCTGGAGTATATCTGTGCCCAAATAGCACGCTGGAAGGAGGGTGGAAGAGGACAGATGACTTGCCAGTTTCTCAGCACACCTGGTAATGCATGCACAGCAAAGGCATCCAGTGGCTATTTGCTGCTCTGAGCATTTACTGTGTAACTGTCAACTACATCCCTTCACCTCATCGTATCACTATTTCATCCACCTGTAAATTGAAGATAATGACACTGCAGGCGGCCCACCTCCTGTGGAGAAGTATTCGTGGCACAATGTTTAAGTGAATGTCTGGAAAAAATATTTATTAACATAGAACATATTTCTTCAGTCTGGATGGCTTAGTTGCATCTCTTCAAATACATGGACAGACATAAGGCAATGGTGTCTTTCAAACTGGACAAAACAGACACAGAGCAAGTGTGCTGCATAGGACTGAGGCTAGAAGAGTGATTCTACACCAGGGGCACAATATTTAACAAAATCAATCTCTGTCTCCAGCTTATTGTGATGCTGTTAACAAGGGCCTGGTTTCTTTTCAAATGGAATTTTACACATTCAGCAGCAAGGCCGCTGGCCTACATTTCTTGGAGTCAGAGCATCCTCTAGAGGTCTGGCCTCTGAGGCTTGGAGTATAGCTAAGAGATTGATTTTATACAGGGGGGAAAATGCTATGCAGGAAGGCAATTTCTGAACACAAGTTCATTGCTCTTCTTTGTATAAATCTTTTTAAAGAGTTGCTGGAAATTGTTGCTATTACTGTAACCATGGGGAATCCTACTTAAAACCGGCCTTAAATAACAATTCAAAATGAATCAGGAAGCACTTGGTAAAAATCCTCTGAATAGAACACAAGGTGTAGTGGACAAAAATATTTTTTTCAATGACTCCTAATAACATTCAGAAATGTACTAAAATGACAAGGAATTTTTCCGCTGTACAAGTGGACATTTGTCCAGACAGAGGCACCTGTGCATTAGCATGTGGCTCACTCAATTTGGACACAAAAAAGGAAAAACTACATTCACCGAGTGTCCACTCCATGGTTGGCACTGCCCTGCACCCTTTTGAACATTGTATCATTTAATGTCATAGTAGTTCTTCAAAATAGAAAGTGTCTCCCTTTTGCAGATAAAATAATTGAAGTTCAGAAAAGTTAAGCAACCTGTCAAAGTCACACAGGGCAGTCATAAGCAGAAGCAGAATTTGAACACAAGTTCTGCTGGGCTTCTCAGTCCATAAGTGTATTTACCCACTGAGAAATCATACTTACTCCCAGAATTTCCTACTTTAAACTGTGGTCCCAGTGCCTGGGGAAGGCACAGTCCTCCCCTCTGGGTGTTTCTAAAATACAAATGAGCGAACAATTTCTATAAAGGGCCAGATAGTAAATATTTTCAGCTTTGAAATCCATACAATCTGTGACACAATTACTCAACTCTGTGGTTGTAGCATGAAAGCAGCCATATAGGATACTTAAGTGAATTGGCATGGCTGTGTTCCAATAAAACTTTATTTACAAAAACAGGTGCAAAGCTGGATTTAGCCCAAGGGCCATACTTTGCAGACCTCTGTTCTGAGACATATCTATGAGACGACTGTTTCCAAATCTGTAGAGATAGGAAAGTTAAACATTTACCCAAAGGCTCCAACCCATTGGCTTCCATTTTTATTAAGGCAAGTGTTTAATTCTTTTAGCTTCTAAAAGAGAACACCTAATTTAGAAAATAAAGTTGCCATGGTTTATTTTCCTTTTTAGTTTTGAGGGGAGAAAAAAAACATATATATATATATATATATATTGACTTCAGAGAGGAATGGAGAGGGAGAGAGATAGAAACATAAATGATGAGAGAGAATCATTGATTGGCTGCCTCCTGCACGCCTTCCCATTGGGGATTGAGCCCACAACCCAGGCTTGTGCCCTTGACCAAAACTGAACCTGGGACCCTTCAGTCCACAGGCAGTTTTAAGAATTCCTTTATGCAATTTCTGGTTTACAGTTTCTAACTTCCTTTCTACCCCCAACACCGCAGGAAGAAGAAAAAAGTATTCTGTGATGAAACAAGTTAAATCTGAGTTCACTTTCTGTTTTATTTTAAGGTTGTATTTTGTCATTTGTAATGGTTCTTTGCTAAAATAATGTGGCAGGAAAGGATGTGAATTTCAAACTGGAAACTCATTATATGCAAACAGCTAATAGAAACTACTCATGGTCAAAGAGCAAGAAAGGAGGGAGGGAGGGAAGGCGGACAGAAAGGCTGTCTGGTGGGTTAGAAGCGGAGGGGTGAACTGACTTCTAGGATTCTCTGGCTCAGCTGGTTTCTAGATATGAGAACTATGTTTTCCAAACCAAACTCATGTTTGTTGAACAGCAAAGTCCTGAAGGAAACATTGGACCAGGTGTATTTAGAACAATCTTAACTGCAAATCCTGGGAGAGAGTGACTACAACTACAGAATCTCTGTATACCCCTGAGCAGTAAGAGAAGAAGTCAATGAGAAAAACCTACTGGCAAGGTCTGTTGATCAAACTGAGTTACAAGGAGATTTACAGGTCAGCTCAAGCAGCCTGAGTGGTTCTGTAGAAAAGAGAATTAGCAACATAATTAGCAATAGAATTTCACTTTGAATTGGTTCTATGAGGATTGATCACTCAAATTTTATCTTTCTAAATCAACATTTTCCATACATCACTGTGACTGTGAAATGCAGCGTTTTATTTAGTTAGGATATGAGGCTGCTCCATTTCTTGTCATCTTGATTTAGGAAGATATGAGCTCTGTGATTAAAAGCCTGGATTGTGGAGTGTGCCTGACTGGTTCTGAATCAAAGTTCTAGCCTTACTAGCTTTGTAGCCTTGGACATGTTACTTATGACTTCTATAGTCAGTTTCCTCATCTGTACAGTGGGCAGAGTAAAAGTCCTCACCTCATTTATCTGTTCATCACACTTGCCAAGGCCTATATTGTACATGAGAAGAGTTAAGGAGCTTTTAGTTCAATGGAGATGACAGGCTAATGGTGTGATTACAGAGGACTTGGTGGTATATGCTGAATAAGTGCTTGGATAGAAGAGACCTCTAAATAAAGCAGCCAGGAAAGCAAGAAGACACCCCCGCCCCCGCTCCAGAGAAAAGCTGTTGCTTAAGCAGAGTTTTCTGAGAGAAAAAGTAGGACTTGGGTAGGCAAAGAAGAGAGTGTCTAGCTTTCCACAGAGAGGGAACAATCTGTCTAGAGGAAAATGAATGTACTCTTCATGTGATGTCTGGAGCCCTCAATATGCAACCTGAGATTGCTTCCTAGCCCCATCTCTCAGCACAGCCCCATCTCAATTTCTGTTTAGCACATACATCATGGGGTGAAGGCTTCACTCCTACTCCTACCATTACCCTACCACAAATATAGTCCTCAAGCCTAACATTGCTCAGTGTACTCTCTAGAAAGACACCTGTGGGCTGACAGGTATAGGGTCCCAGATCCACAGGGACCTAAAATGAACCATCAATATCTTCTTTCTCCCTACCTTACAAAATCCATGAAGTTGGTACAATAATGAGGGGGAAAAAATGTCTTCTCTGTGATCTCATCTAGCCTGGTAACAATGAATGACATTTTTTGTTCTAAATAATTATTAAAAACTAGAGGCCCGGTGCATGAAATTTGTGCACCAGAGGGGGGTGTCCCTCAGCCTGGCCTGTGCCCTCTCATAATCCAGGACCCCTCGGGTAGGGTCTCTAGGCCTGGCCGTGATCAGGGCCTATCGGGGCTTTCCTTCCCCTGGCTGCCAGCGGCTGGCCCCTCCCCCGTACCCCCCCACTGCCACTGCTTGCCATCTATGTGGCCCTTCCCCCACTCCCATCCCCTGCCAATGGTCGTCTCCCTCTGCGAGCGATAGGCATGGGTGCGATCGCTTGGCTGGCCTGGGCCTCCCTCTGTGAGGTGATTGCTGGCCGGCCCTGCACACCTGCTGCAGCACCGCCAGCTGGGTAGCCTGGGCTTCCTTCTTTGGAGTGATCAATCGAGGAGCCCCCTCATCAATCACCCCACAGAGGGTGGCCTAGGCCTCCCTCTGAGGGGCAATGGCGGGCCGCCCCCCCCCCCGACCAAGCTCATTGCACCCGCCTAGGCTGGCCTGGTGCCAGTGTGTGTCATAGCATGGTTGTCCAGAAGGTCATCCGGATGGTCATTCTGCTGTTCAGCCATTTGGTCAATTTGCATATTATGCTTTTATTATTGTAGATTATTGAATTTAAGTGCAAACATTTCTCAAGAATGCCTAGAGCAACAGACACATTGGGGATGGGGGGAGATCCCCACAGAGGAAAAGTTAAACTCCATGGGCTCACATTAATTCATTGTTAAACTGTAAAGCCAAGATCAGACTGTAGAGTACACTTAAGATTCCTGGCTCCATGAATTCACCACCAATGATGGTGAGTCATTTCCCCAATCACAATCTTTTTAAATTAAGGAGATATTTCAAGAATTCCATTCCCTTGGATATTTTCCTCCTGGAATTCTATTGAACCCTTTAAGTGAATGGGGCCCTATAACTTTTAAGAATTGGAATATAAACCCTATTAGAATAACTAACCCTGTAAGGCTTGCTGTTGCTATCTCACAGGCACGAAACAATCTTTTCCTTGTTATGCATAAATCCCTGATCCTCACTAGCTCTTAAGAAAAGCCATGTATTTCATTGCATTTCACTACAACTCTGGCAAGTTGGGTATTGAAATTGCACAAAGATTCTGACAGCACTCTAAATGAATGCATCGGTATTTCTGTAACTGGATGTCGAGGGTTTAATCTGCACTATGGCGCTGTCTAAAACTGGTAATAAAACAGAGGAATAATATGTCAAGATAAGGTCCAAAGGATGTATAACAGTGACACGTGCTGCCCATGACAAGGGCATAATGAAATGTACTGGGAAGAGAGTAGCCTTATAAAAAAAGAAGCCATGAGCTTCTTTCTGATTACTCCTGGAGCTAGAGATGTGGGAGATGCGATCCATGTGCCTGCTGTTTTAGTTTCTGCACCAGCTTTAAACCTCAGCAATCTCCTGGTAGTTGTCACAGCTGAAGATGGCAGATGTTTACTGCAGACACAAATTAGGCTCACAAGGAACCCTTACTTCTCATTCACAGAGATGGTCACATTACACCACTCTCCTACCCCATCCCCCTGGTCCCAGCTTATTGGACCAGAGGTGGAGAAGACGAGGAATTTGGAATTAACACTGAAGGATAATAATTTAGCTTGTGCTGGTCACTTGTACAAAGATGTAAACATCACACTACAAAGTGCCCTATTTTACCTCACACATATCTAAAAACAAACACAATTATATCATTTTGGATGTACCAAGATGACACTTCACTTTTCTGTAACAAAAATTTCTGATTTGGAGCTATATTTATTATCTAATCTGGTCATTTCTAGAAAAAAAACTCAAATTGGGTGGTCTTGCAGATCATTCAGACATCAATCATATTTCCTGAGAGTTTTCTTCCTCTTGCTCTTCATTTAACATTATCGGGGCATTCACAAATGCCACTGAGGAGAATTGCCAGATAAAATACAAAACATCCTATTACATTTGAATTACATAACCATTTATAAAACAAAAAATTTAGTATATCCTACCCAATATTTGGGATATACTAAAATATTATATATTGTTTATCAGAAATTCAAATTTAACTGAGCATCCTTTATTTTGATTTGTTAAATATGCCATCCCTCTGCTGAAGTTTGGGCGTGAACATCTGCTTTTCCAAGGTGTTCACTGCTATCCTTGTGCTGACCACCTGCTCCATCCTTAGCTCATCTCTGAATGGTCTTTCCATCTCCCTGCTCACACCTGAAGACCTGCCACAGACTCTGGTTGACATGTCATATAAATCATGCTTCTTGTTGCCCCTATTCCCAGGCTGTCTTGTGTCTTCTTTTTCAGTCACTTTTGGATGATCTCCCTGCCAGCCAGTCTGAAGCCTGCAGGAAAACTGGAGGCTATCTCAGAAACGCCGATGCCTAGACATAACTCCCCTGCCATCTATTTAATTTTTGATTTACCATGATAACATGAGAGGTAGGGGATGAGAGAATCTTCCCAACTCTCTGAATTTCACCAAAACTTGAACCAAAAGACAAGGAAAACCTATATGACCTATATTTACAGGGAAGTTCTATTCTTTCTTGACCCCCCTGGGTGTGCATATTCATATTTAAAAAATATATATTTTTATTGATTTCAGAGAAGAAGGGAGAGAGAGAGAAAAACACCAATGATGATCATCACTGATTGGCTGCCTCCTGCACGCTCCCTACTGGGGATCGAGCCCACAACCTGGCATGTACCCTGACTGGGAATCAAACCATGACTTCCTGGTTCATAGGTCAATGCTCAACCACTGAGCCACCATGGCTGGGCCACATTCAAATTTAACACTTCATTCCTCCTCAAACACTTTCTCCCCTCCCCAATTCTACTGACTGTTTCCTTGGAAAAAAAGCAAAATAAAAATGGATTCTGGATGATAAGATATCCTCTTAAGAGTCACTTTTGTGTTTAAAAGGAAAAAATTTGTTACTCTTGATCTCTGGATTCATTCTGATCATTATCTGACTACAGTTAAACAAACCAGAATGTCATAATATATCTTAAATACTTGGCAGGTTAAAATAACTTAAATAAATCACTCTTGGCTCAAAACACTAAATCTAAACTGTTATTATAGATTAATTGGAAAATAGCTTAAATGAGAACACTCCAAAACAAAATTTAAGGAGTTGAGGCAAAAATACCCTCAATGTAAAATAGCATTCTTTTTTATTTTACATTCACATAACTTTTATTATAGTATATTATTAAAATTATTCTATTTCATTATTAGATGTTGCTACTTTTTATTTTACCTAATTTAAAAATTAAATGCTATCATATGTATGTATGTGTAAGAAAAAGCCCCAAAATATTGTGTATATATATATAGTTCAGTAGTATCTACAGTTTCAGGCGTCCACTGGTGGTCTTGTAATGTATCCCCATGGAAAAGGGGAGACTACTGTATTTCCATTTTTTTCTTCTTTCAGATTCTGTGTTTTTATTGATTTTTTTAGTGAGAGGAAAGGAGAGGGATAGAGAGATAGAGAGAAACATCATCAATTGATTGGCTGCCTCCTGCATGCCCCCTACTAGGGATGGAGCCCGAGGGCATGTGCCCCATGGGGAATTAAACCTTGACCTCCTGGTTCCTGGTTTGATGCTCACCCACTGAGCCACACCCAGCCAGGCTTCCTTTCAGTTTCTAAAAGAAGCTTTTTAGTCACTGACAGCAATCAGCAAGAGTAATTTGCAAACCCTGCCCTTTATTAAAATTCACTGTTACTTTCAGAGTTAGAGCACATTCTTACAGAACAAAATATAAAGAAAGCAGGAGACAAAGAATAGCATTTAAATAAATTTAATAAAGATATCAATTGGAAAGTAAATGCAAGAAGCGATTCCTAAGAAGATAAGATAAACATAATCAAGAAAAATAGAAAAATATTTTTAAATTAACATTTTAGGTAAAGATATGATAAAAATGAGACAAAAACAATAAAGGGATGGTATATATTCTTCTAATATATTTGAAAGTCTCAATCAAATATATTAAATATTTGAGAAATTAAGTGATCAAAACTGACTCAAGGAAATGTTTAGTAGTTTAAAAATGATAGAAAAAAATGAACAGTTGATTATGGAATTACCTCCTCCAAAATTTCTGAGCAAGAGTTTTATGATTGATTTTTCTGGGCATTTCTAAAAACTGATGATCTTTATGCTATAGTAATTACAACATAGTGAAAAAGATCTTTTAAAACTGGCACTCAAAATACAATCCAATCACAATAAAACATACCACACACACACACACACACACACGCACACACACACACACGCAGGTGGATGTGCACATACACAGAGTAGTTCAATCACATACATACAGAGGCAAAAATCTAAATACACAAATCCATCAACACATTAAAGCAATTTGTTGCAATAAAATGAGGCTAATCAGTAATGTAGAAAATCTATTAACACATTTAACTTCATTCAAGAAGTAAAATGATTATATAATAAAACAAATATGTTAAAATTCAATACTCATTCCTAGATAATTTCTCAAGAGGATTTATAAAGAATGTGTATCATAAGGCAACTTTAATAAACTCACAAAGAAGACAGAAGTGCCTTTTATTTACTACAAGCCCAGTGCATGGATTTATGCACCGGTGGGGTCCCTCAGCCTGGCCTGCAGGGATTGGGCCAAAACCAGCTCTCTGACATCCCCTGAGGGGTCCTGGATTACAAAAGGGCGGTTCTTGGGTGATGCACCCTGGAATCGGGCTCCCTCCTCTCTGCGTCACCCAAGAACTGCAGCTGCCAAGTCACTGCAGCTGAGCAGCTCCTGTGTTGAGCGTCTGCCCCCTGGTGCTCAGTGTGTGTCATAGCTACTGGCTGTACGGTCGAATGGTCGGCTGGTCACTTATGCTTTTATATATATACTAGAGGCCTGATGCACGAAATTCGTGCAAGGGTCTCAGCCTTCGTGGCCCCGGCGGCCCCGCGGCCCCTGCCCACTGGTCATTCCAGAAGGTCGTTCTGGAAGGTTATTCTGAAAGGTCATTCCACTGTCCAGTCTAATTAGCATTTTAGCTCTTTATTATATAGGATAGATTATTATGGAATATATTTTTGGAAATTCTATCAGGGTATTATATTTGCAAATGATATGAAGCTGAGATATTAGCAAGAAAACAAAATTATAGTTATATACTGATATGATTATGTATTTAGAAAATGCAAGAGAATAACTTTAAATCTCTCAGAACTTATACAAAATCCAGTAAATAACTTTACTTCAGGTTTCAAAGTATTCCTAAAGGTAATTTTCAAATAAAATATTCAGTAAGCCATTAAAAAATTGTAAGGCTACATAGGAATCACAAACACAAAAAATAACAGGGATAGCACCAGAGGGAATCTAGATATTAGAGTAAGCAGAGGCAGATTATAAATCTATTTTAGAAGGTTCATGAAGATAAAAGCTGATCTTAAAAATGTCAACAGGAGCTTAAAGACTCAGGTATTATTAAAGTGGAAAGACATGATAAAGTAAGAACAGAAGAGAGGCAGTTAACATCCGATTAGACACAGCTAAAGAGAGAATTAGTGAATTTCAAAATAGGTCATGAAAAGTATCCACAATGAAGGAAAGACATACAAATAAAGTAAGAGAGACAAAATAGTGAGTAGCTTTAATATACATTTAACTGGACTGCCATAAAAAAAGAAAGGATGCAGAGTCAATAATTGAATGATAGTTTTTAAAACTTGTGAAACATAACAATTCACAGATTTAAGAAGCCCAATGAAGTCAACATAAGGTAAATTAAACAAAATCCATAAGGAAAGTCTGAAAATCTTAAAAGAAGTCACATAAATGTCATTTTACCATCAAAGGAATGAGTTAAATAGCTAATTTTCTAATGCAACACCAACAGCCTCACCCCCTAAAATTATAAATGTTCTGAAAGAAAATTACTCACAGAATTTTGTCCCCAGAAAACTATAAAATAAAAAGATTTTTAAAGAAGCAAAGTTTAACAGCATTTGCCACCTTTTGATTCCCTATGAAATTCCTAAATATGGCCTTTAAGAAGAAGGAAAACTATACTGGATGAAACCTCAGGGATATAGCAAGCAATAAAGATATGTACTCAAAAATATTCACAGAAAAATTTTGTGAAAGCCCAAAGTTGAACTAACCCATCAACATAAGTGGATACACAAATTGTGATGTACTCATAGAATAGCATGCAACAGTGGGAATCGGATTGTGCCACAACATAAATAAATCTTATGGACATACGGTAAGTTGGAGCAACAACAACAAAGCCAAATGGAAAAAATGCAGTGTATGATTCCATTTATACAAATTTCAAACAGGCGAAAGTAAATTATATGATTTGAGGATATATAACTGCAAAGCAAAACTAAGAAGAAAAGCAAGGAAATCAGTAACAGGAAAGAGCATAAAAGCAATTTCTGGTTTCCTGCTCATTGGTTTACTCTGGGCGGCAATTACCTGATTATTCTTATTATGATAGTACATCAATATTTTCACTTAAATTTTATGCATAAAATTTATGTTTTTCCTATCCTATCTAATAAAAGAGAAACATGCAAATTGACCATACCTCCACTACACCCACAAGCCACGCCCACCAGCCAATCAGGAGCGAGTATTCAAATTAACCCAACCAAGATGGCAGTTAATTTGTATATTCAGGCACAGAGCGAAGACTGAAGACAGCATAGAAGGAAGCCAAGTGCTGCAGAAGGGAGCGAAGCTGCGGAGAAGCAAGCAAGCAAGCGGGGCGGCGGAGACGGGAGGGAAGCAGGCAGGGCGGGGAAGAAGGGAGGGAAGCATGCCAGGCGGCGGAGACCGCCACAGGAAGCCCTATTGCAGGAATCTTCCTGCAATGGGCCTCTAGTATTTCATAATAATCAATTGGGAGGGGGGGGGAAATGACCAATATCTTCCAAACTCCGAAATAGCCTTAAGAATAAACTACCAGAGAAGAGATGGAGCTCCTTGGGCAGTTAAATAAAACTCCTTAGACTATGATTTACCATCAGCATCATGAGGGCCTAAGGCAGGTATGTTCACTGTGAGAATGTAAGTGCAGATGTGTTTGCTGCATAAGATATATGCACCTTCAATATGAAAAATATGGTAACTATTGTACAATTTTCATTTTTCTATTCAGTCCACAATTAACTTCTTTATTATATGCTAGTAACAATTTCTGTACAAATTAGAGTTTAAGTACAACTATTAAAAGTCTATAGAAAATAAATATATATTTACCACCTCTGAATTATCTACAAAATTAGAACACTACTCTCATTCACATAGATTTGTATTGACATGTTGAGTTGCTGTGGAAGAAAAACCCAGAAAAAAATTGACTTCTTGAAACTTTTTGGCCTTGAAACAACAAAGCTAGAAAGTGTAATTAGGAGTGTTAGGTATGTTTTAAAATATCTTTCTTGGAAAACAACAAAAATGACCACTAGCATTGTGCAAAGGCAAACACATGGAATATTTATTCCAAGAAGTTAAAAGGGTGTCAAGTGTCATAACAGAAAGTAGAAATGGAAGAGAAAGCCTTGTTGCAGTGAGTTAATCCTATATACCTAGTAATAAAAGCCTAATACGCTAAGTGTCCGGTTATCTGGTTGTCTGTTCAACCAATCAAAGTGTAACATGCTAATGATATGCTAAGACTGCTCAACCGCTCGCTATGACATGCACTGACTATCCAGGGGCAGATCGTTGACTGGTCGACCAGTCGCTATCATGTGCACTGACCACCAGGGGGCAGACACTCCGACTGGTAGGTTAGCTTGCTGCTGGGGTCCGGCCAAATGGGACTGAGCAAGAAGGGCCAGACACACCCTGGAGCCCTCCCGCGGTCACTCCCCGGCTGGCCAACCTCCTGCGTCCCTCCCTGGCCCCGATCGTGCACCAGTGAGGTCCCTTGGCCTGGCCTGTGCCCTCTCGCAATCCAGGACCCCTTGGGGGATGTCGGAGAGCCTGTTTCAGCCTGATCCCGCAGGCCAGGCTGAGGGACCCCAATGGTGCATGAATTCATGCACCGGGCCTCTAGTAGTAAAATAAAAGGCAAAATAAAAAAAAAAAGGCAGATGCCTGGAATCCATTAAAAATGCTAAAATATTTTGGCCTACCCACTGAAGCAGGTGTAGCATGCTAATTATGGCATGAATTTTTCCATTAGCTTCATTCCAGGTTTCTTTTTATGCCCTTACCCTTATGTTTCTCATTTTTCTTAGATTTTTAACTTATATAATTTTCCCATTATTTTGAGGCCCTTTTCAGTTTTGTTACAAGAGAGGAGAGAAAATATTCAATCTGTAAATAGAATCCTATTTTTCAACTGCTAGTTTTTATCAAATTGGGGATGACAAAAGGACACAAAGGTAGTGTCTCATACTTTTTTCCCCCCTTTTTTGGTTATTTCTTAGAAAATCTGAAGTCTTCTGTGATGATTGGCAGAGAAGCAAAGGTTGGGGTGAGTCCCATACTGAAATGGGATGGTTGCCATAAAGATTGAATTCTTTACCTGGAAAAATGTCAGAGGGATTCACACACTCTCAGGGTTCTCCAGAAATAGATAGGAAGAAGATATTAAATCAAAACTGGGCAACATTCCAACTCATCTAAGTCAAACTGATGAAATAAATGTAGCTTAATCAGTAGGACCAGGTGGCAGCCACACAGAGGTTTGAAGGAACTTAGGGATGAAATTAGGAAACCACTGGCCAAAATGCTGCATCTAATAATATAAGCAGCCACAGCCAGTAAACATTCTGTTTATTAGAAGAGGTCAAGAGAGGACTCAGGGAACCTTAGAAAAGCAAGTATCTCTTCCACTTGTCCAGTCTCCAATAAAGAACAGCATCATTAGACATTAAAACAAAAAATAACTCCCTAGAGGAAGGATAATACGGTTTCTGAAAAAGGAAAGCATGAGTCACTGATTTATTATTGGTCTCTGAGGCACGAAGATAAAAGGCCAAATGTTGGCACAGTTTAAAGGATTTTTTAAAAAAGTGCCAACATGAAATGGGAGATGTGAGGAGGCAATGGGTATATCTAACCATATGGATGAGACAAACAATTTCTACACCCCGTCAAAAAATTTTGTTACCTATTAGCGGGAAAGGATACTCTTTGAGACTTGGAAGAGATTAGGTCTCAAATAAAATGGAACTACTACGTCAGCTGCAGGTAAAGAATTTAAAACACATTATCATTTGATGGTATTGGAAAAAGATACAAAGATCATTTCAGGAGACATTTTTATTGAGCATTAGTTGAGTGTTGGGCTCTGTTCTAAGTAGGTGGGACTATAGCAATAAGACCCCTTCTGCCCTCCAGTAGTACACGGCCTAATATATAGATGATTATAAGAACCATGGACTAAGTCCTACATTGGGACTTGTGTCCATTTAGGCCAAGATGGCAACTGTTAATTGAAATCAAGTAGTATAATAACTATTATGCAAAATAACACACCCCTTGGAGCAAGGATCTAAACCAAAGTACAAATCCCCTGTTAAATTTAATGACAATGGCAGTAACAATAAACACTAAACCCCATTTTTATTATTTTGTTTGGTGGAAAAAGGCATAATGTATTTTGAACATGTGTAACTCCAACATTAATTATTGTATCTCTTTACCTCATGGAGAAGGAAAGCAGACCTAATAGGGGTGTTTGTTATGAGCAATAACACCATGTGGGTTTTCAAAAATGTAATGCATGCATATAAACATGCATATGCACACATTTCCAAAAATCTCATGAAAATAAAATTAACTTTTATTATGATTTTAAAAACAGGAATTAAAAAAGAAAAGGGCTATTTACTAACCATGAACTCGATCAGTTCTGCCAGGTTTATGCAATTCTCAACCTTGCTGAAAAGTCTAAAAAGAATTTTCTCGGCTCAAGCAAGAGCATTCAAGATACAGAGAAAAATTTTGGCAGCATCAAGCGCCGAAGATTGATGTCCCTTCTACAAGTCAAATGCTTCTTCTTTCTAATCAGTTTTAAACGCATACCTTCCCCCTATTTTTTGCTACATTAGTTAGGAAGCTGTCGTTCCAAAGACATTTATAATGTACGTGCATAGGGAGAGTATGAGTGTTCTCTGGCATGAAAGAAAAACAATGTTTTGATGATCAGATTGTTCGGTATTTTCAAACCATCTAATGGCGCTTCTATAGGAACCCCATGAGGAAAAACAAGAGCTAAAAGAGAAATCCGAACAAAAGCCGATAGTTCTAGTTTCTCTGATACATCTCTTTCCTCTTCCTTCTTTTTTGCTTGCACAATTTTTTAAAACGGCATATAATAATTGTCATTTACAATATCAAGTATCATTCTAAGTCGGCTGAGAGATAGAAAGCACATTTTTCAGGGGTGGTATTCCAAGGAAATTTCTCTGCCTTCTACTGGGGGACCACATTGGGAGATGGTATTCATCTCCCTTTTCTTCTTTCCTCTTTGCACTGCAGTGCCCACACCTAGTATTGAATGAATTTCCTACTCTTCTTCCCACTGCTCCTTCTCCTAAAGAAAAACTGGGATTACATTCTGAGCCTTCTCTAGAATGGTACAAATGACTTGCCTATTAAATCAACAGAGCTAAATACCCCTGTGATGTCAAAGGGATCCCTGTAATTCTCTCTCTCTCTCTCTCTCTCTCTCTCTCTCTCTCTCTCTCTCTCTCACTCACACTCACACACACACACACACACACACACACACACACACTCTGCTAGTGAAAAGTTAAGCCATTCCTAGGAGGAAATTCAGGAAACAAGTATAAAACGGTATCATGAAAGATGATCAAAGCTTCCCTACTTCCAGGAGTTTATTCCAAGGAAAAAATAAAGGCTGTGCAAGTAGTTAGCCTCAAAGATGGCAGTCAAATCCATAATAGCCAAAAATTAAAATAATCTAATTGGTCAATAATAAGGGGGTGGTCAAGTTAACTATATCATATCAAAACAATAGAATACTATGCAGATATTAAAAATGTATACAATGCACATTGACATGGAACAATGCTCAATTTTGTTCAATAGAAAAAGCATGTTAAAAGCAAAATATGTTATAATATTTTTAGATTAGGTAGGTGTACATGTATATATGCATAAGTAAATACATAAAATGCCATCTTCAGTTATTTATATTCTATATCTCTTTTTCTTCATCTTTCTCCATATATAAATTTTCTGATTTGCCTAAAATATACATGCATTACTTCTGAAATAAACCTATAAAAATGGACATAATATTAAAATTCACAGTATCAACAGTATTTCTTTAAAAAAGTCCCTTAAATTGCCTGCAGCTGATAGGTTAAACAGGGAGTCCCTGTGAATAAATACTGGATGATAATGGTAGGTACAAATGGAGAGGTACCAATGGAGAGGAATACTCTGTACTCAACAAGTCACCTGATTAGCATATTTCGTGTTCTCTGTGAGGTTTTGTACAACTAAAAGTCCTCCTAATAAACACTAAAAATCAAGAAGCCAATATTGAGATTTTTCTGCACCCATGCAACTGATTTTAAGGATATTTTATTTCAGATGAAAACATCAAAATTGTCATTGATCCAAAATTGCCTTATAATTCCAGCATCTACATCTGAAGTCAACCTGTTTAAAAATCACAGATTTTTTTTTTTTCAAAATCCCTGATTTTTCCCCCCCTATGATGCTGAGGTTTAGCGATAGTACTCTTCCAGAGCAACAGCTCAGCTTTGTTTCTGAAGCAGCCTTTTTCCTAATGCAGGAAATTAAAAACGCAAACACCCCAAGCTAGTCAATCAGGAAAGCAGCATTGTGAATGTTAGGGCTTTGAGGATACAAATTAGGGAATTAGCTTTTTCCTTAACAGAAGTATATTCACTAAGTAATTTGCTTTCTTTAACTGGAGTTATCCCCTTCCATTAACTGGAGAAATAAGTCCAAATTAAAATCACTGTTCATCAATTACGGCTGGAGGCATGCTCATGCCTGTGGAAGGGACCAGGCAATAAAGCTCATCCACTATAATTTTAATCACTGTTTAATCAGAGCTCTCAACAGGAATAATTTGGGGTGGAGGAGAAATTGGAAACTCTCAGTTATTGTTGGCATAAAGGCAGATATTGCTGAGGACTTTTGATTTATTTACTCATTAAAATTTTCAGCAAATTTTAATTTTTTTCCTTGTTCAATGAAAACACGTTATGCACTGGAAAGAGAGTGGTGAATATAATGACGTAGTTCCTATTACATTCTAGGCGTAGGGAAAGTTAATACATGAGAAGTCATAATTACAAATCATGGTGAGTACTTCATAGGAAGGGAACAGGGTCGGAGAAAGAATAATGGGGAGGTGCCAGTTTACCTTGTGGAGTCCTGGAACTCTTAAGAAGGAACATTTTAAGCTTTTGACTTATCAGAATAGTAATCAAGGAATTAAATGGGTATATTTTGTTCACTGTTTCCTCTATGGGATTATACGCTCTTTGACTATGGGAGATGTGTCCGTTTTATAAGCTCAGAATCAGCACAGTGCCTGGCCTACATAGGAAATCAGTTAGTGTTGGTAGAATGAATGAATAAATGAATATGAAAGAGAACAACAGAGGCAGAAAATAGGTACAAAAGAGAAAGAAAACTGCGGACACAAAACTTTGCAAGCTGATTGTCATATCTCATATTTCATGGCTCAGCTCTCTATTCCAGTTCATTTGAAAATGGTCTTTCATCCAAAAAAGGCAACTTTTGAAAGTGCTCAATTCTTTACACAATAAATGCAATTTTTCTAACCTCTTAAATCTTGCCAAGTGAGTAGACATGGATATTATTGCTTTTTATTGAGATCCAGGAATGAATTCTTTAAAAAAAACAATAGTACAATGTAACCTCTGTTATAGGGTTACATGACCCAGAAAATTTTAAATTGCTTCAAGTACATAAATGTAAATAAACTCTTATCTAAATCACTCAATTATCATTCAACAAGAAAAATGTATAAAAGCTAGAAAAGTATTTAAAAGAGTAGTCATAAAATCTTTGGTCTAAAACAAGCATGTCAAACTCAAAGGCTAACACGGGCCAAACAAACGAGGCATGCAGCCCATGAGTTTGACATGCTTGGTCTAAAATTTCCACTCCTGAGAGCAGCACACCAACAGATAAGACATAGTTTTTGTCTTATATCTAGACCAGTGGTCAGCAAACTCATTAGTCAACAGAGCCAAATATCAACAGTACAACAATTGAAATTTCTGTTGAGAGCCAAATTTTTTAAACTTAAACTTCTTCTAACGCCACTTCTTCAAAACAGACTCACCCAGGCAGTGGTATTTTGGGAAGAGCCACACTCAAGGGGCCAAAGAGCCGCATGTGGCTCATGAGCCGCAGTTTGCCGACCACGGATCTAGACCAAAGGATTTGTAAAACCTGGGTTTACTCCTAAACTCTTAAATCATGTCTTACATATGTAACTATGGAAAAGTTGAGTATGTTATTTTTTTTTTTAATGTCTTCATTGATTTTTAGAGAGAGAGGAAGGGAAAGAGATAGAGAGATAGAAACATCTATGAGAAACATCATTAATTGGCTGACTCCTGCACGCCCCCTACCCAAGGATCAAGCCTGCAACCCAGGCAAGTGCCCTGCCTGGGAACCTCTTGGTTCATGGGCTGACGCTCAACCACTGAGCCACACCAGCTGGGCAAGTTGAGTATGTTTTTTTTTTTTGTTCATACATAATATAATAATCTTAAACTACCTTTCAGTTATAACAGTGGTCGGCAAACTTATTAGTCAACAGAACCAAATATCAACAGTACAACGATTGAAATTTCTTTTGAGAGCCAAATTTTTTAAACTTAAACTTCTTCTAACGCCACTTCTTCAAAATAGACTCGCCCAGGCCGTGGTATTTTGGGAAGAGCCACACTCAAGGGGCCAAATAGCCGCATGTGGCTCACGAGCCGCAGTTTGCCGACCATGGAGTTAGAACATGCAGTCATCACTCTACAATATAAAAACTTAAATGAAAAATAGTTCAATGTAATCGAAGATAGTCCATGGTAGCCAGTCTAATAAAACATCAAGGAACAGATTCATATTCCCAAGAGTGTCTCTATCTACAGATACAGAAGCTGTTCTTAGTTTCCGATGGACGTTCTGTTTGCGCATCTCAAAACACAAAGGGCGCTGACATACACATACCACAGTTTTTCCCTTTAAAGAGAGGTGTAACTATCCACACAGGCAAGATAAGGTTTCACATTTTAAATATGGTTTCCATTTGAAATCCAATTCCTTACAAAGAGAACATGACTTTAGCATTGGCAAAGGGAGTCCCCTAGGAAAAAATGTAAACAGATGGCTGAGAAAGATCACCCACATGCTGCACACAGATCTTGAGGAGGCATTTCTAAGAATGAAGTGGCACTTCCCAGCCTGGGCCACTGCCCACCAGGATCCTTATTTAACCCACAGAAAACAGCGTTTATACCTCCAGCCAAGAAGAACCTCAGCAACTCTTTGCCCACTTCCCTCCCAGTAATCCAGACTAGTTTTCAACTCTCCCCAAGATTCCAAAAGAAGCCAAGTACCAACCGCTTGAGACAGATAATCCTCTAATAAATCAGTGTTTGATGATCAGCCCTGAACTAACATCTTCCCATCGAAACGGGCTGTTAAGCCCCAGCTACGCATATTAAGCATTCAATTTAATGTATGACACACATCTGTTCCACTTTCTCAGCGAGCAGAAGTTTCAAGATAACTTAAATCCCAGACTTAATCAAGGAGAAAAAAAATTCTTGGCAGTGTTTAAAACTGATTTTTAAAATATAATCCAAATGAGAGCGAGAGAGACCATTTCGCTGTAACTAATGAGATTACATAATACCTAAATCAAATCTGTAAAATTACCTGAGCAGAAGCACTGCCTCTTTCAACTGAGTCTATTTATCTTTCCTTTTGTTGCGCCAACCTTTACCAAAGACCTTTATCTAGAGCTGGCCCAAAGCACCAAAATAAAAGCAAAAATAAATCTTCTGCAAACCCCGTAATTTAACCCCTCAGTGCCCAGAGGCCAGAAGAGAAAAAACTCACAGATTTGTCCTTTACAAGGAGAGCACAGCACTGAATTCCCGCCATCAGCATCTTGTGGGGGTTCCAGGCCACAGAATCCGCTCTGTTATGGAAAACAAAGACAAGGACAAGGTGGGGGGCCCCATTAGTTTCTGCTGGAGGAAAGAATTCTACCATCAGCAGCACACACATTCAGTACTCAGACCCAAGGTAGGGCTCAACAGGATTCCTTGTTGTTTAAGTAGTCTAGGGAATTTGGAGTTTGGCGGTTTTTTTTTTTTCTTTGAATAAAGCAATTACTTTGTTTCTCTGTCTGTTTTCAGAATGTCACATAAGTGGGCAAAATCCAAAGAGATTCCCATGCCCCGATCAAAGGCGCTGTGTGTGGGGCGCGGCATTTACCTGTGGATGCCCTGCAGAAGCCGGCGGTGCTTCCTTGACATCAAAGCTGAGCCCCCCCAAGAAGCCTGTTGAGAAAGGTGTATAACCAAAACCAATGTTATTTCAGTGTTATCTGTTCACCAGCCAACCGTCCCAGAAAACCCCGAGGGACAACCTCAACCTGCCTTGCTACTTGGTTTTAAGTCCGAGTTAACCAACTTGTACTCCAAGAAAGAGTGATTACTGCCTCTACCAAGGCAATCAGAGCCTCAGCAGGACAGAGGGCTCCCTATGGACGCTTAGGATGTACATTCACACATCTTATAAAGAAATTGGTATAGTAACCTGGTGAGCTGTGTGGGAATCCAAAAGGTTTAAAGGACACAGTCTATACCTTCTCGAATCTTAGCATCTAAAATAGACAATAACCTTACAACACCAAGATTCTATCATACACAAGGTGCCAATGCTGATAACGAGTCAGGGACTAAGGCCTGGCATTCTATCGAGTACATGTGGCACGCGCTTAACAAGGTGGATAGAAGGGAATATAGGAATTCATAGCCAACTAACTTCAGCTAGGAGGAAATGAATCCTATTATTGAAAAATTAGATCTTTTCAGCCAAATAGCTTGCAGATATATTTACAAGTCAAAAACGTGAGAGAAAGGAAAAACCTGGGATTTAAGGAAGTTATTCATTGAAAAGGTAAACATGAGCAAAGGAGCGGGGAACTAAGAATAAGGAGATGAAAGAAAATCCCATAGTCAATAAGTCTCGAAAGGAGGGAGAAAGGATCAATGTGAGGAATAAGAAAGTCAGTTTGGTTCCTGAAATTGAGCAAACTTCTGAGTTTCATTTGTAGGGCAGTGAAGGGCGACTGCAGCGAGGAAACAGGAGGGGACTGTCTTGGGCTATGTCGAATGCTCTCCAAGGCTATTTCCACTGCACAACATTGCACTGGGAATGGAATTATTATCACTTCAAATTATAATAGAAAAAAACTAAGGTTCAGAGGTGGTAGCTAGACTGCCCAAGGTCTCACAGGTAATAAAAACCAGATCTGGGAGCCAGAGCTCGTTCTCTTTTCACAATAGCATCATAACTAGGGAAGGTGACCAGTTTGCCAAATGGTAGAGTGCAGCATGGATAACTGAGGGTGATGGAAGTATTATAGGCAGGAGGTGAGTTTAGGAACTGCCTAGGATGTAGACCATCCTATTTTAGGCTATAGAATTTAAAAAGATGATGAATACCCAGTATCATGTGGAAAGAAGTATGGAAAGGTTATGTGTACCATAGATGTGGAAGATGACAGAAATGAGACATCTCCATGATCCTCAGACTATCGCAAAAGCTTAGCCCGTTGGTGAACAATAAGGCATGGCTTTAAATCCCACTTATGAACGGCTCTCTCATTTAGGGCTGGAATGCAATGACTGTGTCACCTAAGGTGCACGATTTAAGAAGGCACACACTCTCAGCGTTGGGCTCTTGCATGGCCCTAAGAGTGAATCCCTTAACGTGAGTCCTAGGAACCTTATTTGTGTCACCTTAATCCCAGCCCTGTTTGCATGGACTAGTGTCTCCAATAACCCCGCAGGGTTCCCAAAGGTTTGTGCACTGAAGGTGGTATGCATGCAAATCCCAAAGATTCCCAGTTACAGTACCGATGACTTCGGGTTGTCGGTCAAGCCCCCTTCTTGCTGCACTCTTCCCCATGGGCTTTCCTGATGGACCATGTCTGACTAAGGCTGAGATACAGGGGCAACTGCCTTCAGCATCTAAGAAAACTTTATCCTGGCCTACTAATTGAGGATCCCCAATTTAGATTTTGAGATCTTTACTTGCACAAACATTAAGATGACTTACCTATTATGTTGTCTCACTTCCATTACACAACTTAAACACTGAGTTGCCTACTTTTTTTCTCAATCCTTTTATCCCCAACTTCATTGAGAACCTACCAGTGACAATTATGAGGATTAATAGTAAGACTCAGACACACTCTTTTACCCTCTTAATCTTTCCACCTGCCTCCCCTACAACACTTGCACTCCTTTGTGTCTCCTACACTACCTTCTGCCTCGTCTCCTTCCCCCAAAAGTAAACAATATTCTCCCAATCCTAGTGAGCTGGATTGAAGTTTTCAAGTCACACGCATTCTTTCAAGGTGTGGTGCACTGGGTTACAGAGTGGTCAGGAGGGTAAGGAACAACTCATCCACAAACTTACTCTTCAAAAAAAGCTGGAAGGAGAAAAACCACACCCCTAGTGTTATGCCCTACTTCTGTTTGCTTAATGTTGTAAATTCTAACTCCAAAACTTGCAAAAACAACAAATAAATCACCTACATGATGAAGGAGCTTGGTTTTCTATCTCAATAAGGACCATCATTTATTGAGCTATTACTATATGTTAGGCACCACAGTTAGCATTTTACTTGCATATTTTCTTTAATTACTTAGGTAATAAGTGAACAGTAGGCCCAATCCTGAAAGGAAGGTAGGTGGAGGAAGGGATAGAATGGAGACCCAACAGCGTGTAACGCCCGTGATGTTAAATATAATGTTTGCTACCCTGCTGGGACTTGGAATGAAGAGTGGGTGGGAGATTCAGGAAGCTTTGCTGGGGGTGTGAGGCTTTGCAGCAGCCACAGCCTCTATTTCGGAGAAGAGCTGGGCCATCCCTGACATCCTGGCCTCCCACCCACAGGCAGAGGCTAGAATAATAATTTGCTCTCACGAAAGAATAGAACCGGAGGCAAAAAATTTCCACAAGGATAGGTTTTTATTATTCAGTTGTTAAAAAATGCATTGTAATTAACCAAATTTAAGACACTATCAAATGTGAGAGTCATCATTTTTGGTTACCACTGATAAAGAAAAGAATGATATCAACATATCAATTCCAGACATGTGAAAAATGTAAAAAAAAAAAAAAAATTTCCTAGAATTAATAAATTTTAGTATATATGCAAGGCAACTCTTTTTGTTTGTTTGTTGTTGTTGTTGTTTTGAAAAAACCCAGAAGAATATCAGAATTACATTTTTTTAAAAAAAAGAAAGTAAATACCAGTTTTTAATAATTTAAAGTATCTTTAAAATACTCTTTAGAAAATTTCCAACAGGTCAAAGTAATTAAGGTAACTTTGTTAATTTTCTATCTTTAAAATGAATAAACTCTGCATGGTATAAAAAGGTAGAACAACTACATGCTTCTGTTATGAAACTTGACCAACAGATTCAATGTCTGCAATATTAAAGAACGCGTGAACACTGCCTCTATGTTTGAGCTAATTTCTATAATAGGTCAGACAAACTGTTGTCAAATTTAATCTAGTGCTACAGGCATTCATTACATGCAAAAAGAATAATTTGTGTGGCTTACATATTTCCTTTTAAGAAGTGTTTCCTTCCAAAATTCAACCTTTCATTTTTAGAAAACCTAGAGAGGTTTTTATTCATACTTATAAATCACAGTTCTCTCTAAGCCCCATAAATCTCTTAATATCATTTCCAATTTAGAAACTGCTGTAGTTACTGTTTTATATAAACTATATAATCCATATTTGATGTTTTTTATGAGAGTAGAATTTTCAAGTATACATGCTAATGTATTTTTTCCCATCCTTTCCACAGTTACAGAAGTACTTACTTCATATTATCTTTTAGGACATAATGTATTATTATGCTTCTAAGTCTATAAAAATCAATAGGATGTAAGTTGAAATGTAAACAGATACAAGTATTACAATTCCACTTAAAGAAGTCACAAATAACCTACCTGAAATATTGCCATTGGCATGCTAATAGAGCCTATAACTCTAGTGGGATTATGTTACTGCTGCCTTTACCATACATTAGCATGCATCTAATGAAAGCCTCGAGTTGCTGAAAAATCTCTCCCCATCATATCATAGATGCTTTACTTTGAAAGCATAAAACCATCCAAAGTATAAAATTCTGTGTAGGTATAGCCTCCCAATGCTCAGCTACCTTCCTTTCAACTAGTCAAAAATATTGTTCTTTCTTTTTTTTTTTTTTTCTGATAAGGAGGCTATGGGCCACTCATTTACTGGAGGAAGGAGCCCTAAAGTTTCATCAACATGTTCAAGTCCCTCCTATTGGGATGAATCAAAGTAAATAATGCCCGATTTCTCTCTCTCTCTCTCTCTCTCTCTCTCTCTCTCTCTCTCTCTCTCTCTCTCTCTCTTCTTTCCTCCTCCTCCTCATCCTCCTCCTCCTCCATCTCCCTTTCTCTCTCTCTCTCTCTCTCACACACACACACACACACACACACACACACACACAAAAGAAAACACTCAACAAGCATTTATAACTGCCTGAATTCAACCTTTTAACTTTAGATAAGTATAATTTTAAGAATGACCTTTAATTAAGGAAAAAATTATTATAACTCCAAGACTTACAAACTTAATTAGAAAAAAAGGCCAATCCTTTAAGTGAAAAAGTTATGAAAAATGTGAAGTTATCCCAGTCCCTCTCAAATAATTATCTATAACAGATCCAGATAAAACCTGCTTTAATTAGAGCATGAAGTTACGCAGTGCAGCTCGTTACACTTTCTGGCTGATTGGTATCATATAGTTTTAAAGCCAGAAGATTCTTTACTGACTACACCAGCCATTACCCTCCTTACAAATGAAGACGCCAAAGCCCAGAGGGCTGAGGTCACGGTGACAAAAGAGGCCGATTCAAATCCAAAGTCTCTTGACTGGATAGTCCAGAGTGTGTCCCTTCACCATGCTGCCTCAATGACAGTAGATTCAAAGGACCAAAGAAAAGGGTTCATGGGAGAAGAGGAAATAAAATGGAATCCAGACAACCGAAATAAATTTCACAAGTCTTAGCCTATCCTTCTTTATACCTTAGAAAAAAAGACCTATCTATTTCCTCCAGTTAGAAATGTAAATAAAAGTAGTTGGGGACCTCACATCTAGTTTCAGAGAAAATGAGAGATTTCCCACCAAAGCTGCAAAAAGACTAGGAAGCTAAGCAGATGTGTACATACAGATGAACTTACATCCACGTGAAGCCAGAGGCCATGCCTCTCGCAGACATCAGCTATTTCATCCAGCGGATCAAAGGCGCCCAACACCGTTGTACCCGAGGTGGCACAGACAAGAAACGGTGCTGCTCCCTGTGAAAAGGACCCACACATGAGAACTGGAACCAGCACCTCTAAGTTTATCCTGTAAAAGGCTGGTACATGTGAAATAAGTCAGTCAATGAAAGAAAAATATCACATGATCTCACTCATTTATGGGTAATAAAGAACATTATAAACTTGAACAAAAAGATAGATACAGAGACAGTAAAGCATCAGACTGTCAAATTACAGGGGGAAAGTTAGGGAGAGGTGGGGGAGATAAGAGATCAATCAAAGGACTTGTTTGCATGCATATAAGCATAACCAATGGATGCAAACCTCTAGGGGCGTGAGGGCATGTATGGGAGTGGGGTGGGGGGTGGCAATGGTAAAATATGTACACATATAATACCTTAATAAAAAAAATTGGGGGAAAAAAAAAGAAAAAAAAAAAAAAAGGCTGGTACATTATAAAGGTTCTAATATATCCAGAAACGTATTTGGTTCTTGGAGATGATCACCAATTCAGTGACTGTTTCTAAGCTTTTTCACGATATAGTTTTGTATTATAAATAGATTAAGGAAACAGAAAATGCTACAATAGCAGTCCTTTGTCCCAACTCCATATTTTTAGGTTCCTTTTCTTTTTATAGCCTTTTCTGTTCATTGCTTTCCTAGATAGAAAGTAAATAACCTCATCCCCATTGGCACACTGGCATTATAGAAGATTCCTCACTCCTTGGGGAGATTCACTGGGCCTCCCGAATGCCAATGTTGTTACGCTTCTCCAAAATAAAAAGGACCGTTTGGAAGACAAACAGTCAGCTCCAGGGACAGAGCCCGCAGGCCTGTGGGCTTGTCTCCTTGTGAAGTATGAGCAGTTACAAAACAGAGAGTGTGCTCAGGTACCAACTTGGCAAGGTAACCTCACTGGGATCCACTCTCCAAAACAGGTGCTGCCACAGAGAAGTCTGTTAGAATGCGCTAGAAGAGAGAAGTTGCATAGCTTCTACGTTGATTATTCCTCCTCATCTAGCTGATGGCTGCATCTTTGCGGAGTGAACCGGTGCCCGAAGGAAATGGAGAGAAAGGGAGGATGTGGGACACATGCAGAGATGAGTGGTAATTCCAGCCAAGCTGGCCAGCACCTTGGCCCCATAAGGGAGTTCATGGCAACTAGGTAGAGGATAGATAGTCCGTGGGGTTGTTTCTCATAGATGATCCCAGCGTGTCAGCAGAGATATGTTACTGGCTGTGGAAGTGCCTTAGAGGGAAAACTTTCAGACAGAGGTGGGGGGAGGGGGAGGAAGGAGAAGCCTCCTATTCTAGCACCTGAGGAGTAAGTGACAAGAACATTTATTGCCCATTGAGTTCATTCTTACCTCCATTTTGGATGAAATTATTTTTTTTCCCCTTAGTTTTATTGTCAAGTGCAGGTAGTTCTTACAAAATAAGTTTACGTCCCATTTTATATGTTGGGGGTTCTGAACCAGACTCACTCCAATCTAGCTGACCATTGACAGAAATATCATTTCTCAATGGAAAGGGGGGCAGAGCAAGGGCACTTAATCCACCTCTCAAAATTGAGAAGCATAAGAGCAAAGTGACGGTACACAATGAACCCATCTGCCGTTTAGGCAGAAGGTTGTGACACTTGTAACCTAGTCCATCCACCCCAACTTCTCAGAGTGGGACCAGGAGGTGACAGAGTCCCTGGGGAACCCGGCTTTGAGAATTCCTCCCTGCACTCATCTACCAACAGATCATACCTTTATCATGGCAGAGACCTCAAGGAAAGGGGACCAGGTTTATATCAATCATTAAAAGCAAGAGAGAAAGTAATTTACTAAAACCATTTACGGCGTCTTTAATGGTTGAGCTTTGCCTCATAAACTATATGACATCCTGACAGTGGTGAGAAAACACCTATGCAAGCTACCATAGCGTTTTAATGACTTTTTCTCACCTTTTTAATAATCTAGCTATAAATATCAGTCCCTGAAATTAAACTTTTGCCATCTGGGTTTAACCTTCCAGATTTTTCCTTTCACACATCTCATGCGATTAATAAGAAAATTCAGTGGAAACAGAATTGATGGTATGCTGACCATATCCTGTGTTCTCTAAGAAATTTTGTCAGTTCAAAAGTTATATGCAAAAATACTCCCAAATATTCAGTGGTTACACTATTTTATCTCTTCATAAGCACTTGAGAGCCTCGGATGCCTCTGTGGTTTTCAGCATCAAGTAAAGGTCACTGCTCAACAGATTTGTAATGGATTGTGGCTGGCCAGGGAATTGAAGCCCAACAGAAAAGAAGTGGATGCACAATTTCCTACATCTGAAACAATCCGAGTTAAAAGCTTGAAACAGAACAACTAGGTCTGAAGCTATTCAGAAAAATAACCTAGTCATCGGGTATTATTATCTCAGAACGGATAGGAGGTTTGCCCTTGGTGGATCCAGGCCCCAGTTTTAGCTGACTTGAAGGAAAACAGAGGAGACATACTGACTCTCACACCATTGCCCTACTTTAAAATGTGTCGAAAGCAATTTTTACTTTTGAGAAACTTCTCTTTTCAGGTTCTCACCTTAAGATTAGGTCAGTTTCACGCACTTTAATTGTTAAAGCAAAGCAAAATTTACACAGTGAAAATAATAATGATTGCAGTGGGATAAAACCCATCGAATATACTACTAGAAAATGAGTTCTTAATGATACTTAATGATTTGACTATCTTAGGGGATGCTAGGCAACTAACTCACTATTCTGAAAATTAGCAAATAATGGGAAAGAAGAAAATGTGGATCCTGCCTTATCTGTGAAAACTGTTTCCTTAGGGAAACCAAATAGGGATGAAGGAACATTTTTCCTTATAGTAGTGTGCCTGCCAATAAATGGAGGAGGAGCGAGAGAATAAATTAGAACATCAGCTACTGAAACAATGGGTCTAGACAAGGATCATCAATGGCAGGAAATCCATGAGGTGAGAGGCAGACACAGAGCTCTCTAACAGGTGGGCTGACAATACCGGAACCCACCAATCAATGTTACCACAGAAAGAGACAAGAGATGCCTCTTCATGGAAGGACAAAATTTACCCATGAATAATTCCCGGCAACACTTCCAATCTGAATCTCACTGAGTCTCAAGATCTAACTGTCAAATTACAAGAAATATAGAGAACAGATGGGTGGTGCAGAGGAGGGGAGCACTTAGAGTCTCAAATGTGTGATGCAGTCTACAAAATTCATAATGTGGAAACCTACCACACTAACAGATGTAGTTTCTTCAACAGATCAATTGTAAGAGTTAAAAAAAAGGAGGAGGGGGATCTAGAAGAGATTTATAGCCTAGAAGAGATTATATAATGAATCAATCAAATGCAACACATAGGCCTTTTATGAATCCTTATTGAAACAAACCAACTATTTTTAAACAGGAATGGGAGAAATTTTAAGATAGAGTGAATATTTGATGATATTAAGAAATTATTCCTTGTAATGGTATTACTTTTTTCTTTTTTTAAATATATATATATTTTTTATTGATTTCAGAGAGGAAGGGAGAGGGAGCGAGAGATAGAAACATCAATGATGAAAGAGAATCATTGATTGGCTGCCTCCTGCACGTTCCCCACTGGGGATCGAGCCCACAACCTGGGCATGTGCTTTGACCAGAAACGAACTCATGACTCTTCACTCCGCAGGCCAACGCTCTATCCACTGAGCCAAATCAACCAGGGCTGGCATTACTTTTTTTTTTTTTTAAAGAGGACATATCTCTTATAGATATACTGAAATGTTTATAAAGCAAATGATATGATGTGTGGGATTTGCTTCAAACTAATCACATGTGATGGGAGGGAATTGGGTATAGATAACACAGAATGGAGCATGAGCTAATGATTGTTGAAACTGAATAATGGGTATATGCATGCTCATTATATTAGTTTTGTATTTATTTATTTGAAATTTTCCACAATAAAAGTTCAAAATTCAAAGAAGATAGGAAGAAAGGAAAGAAAGGAGTGGAGGGGTCAGGGAAGGAGGGAATCAGAGAAGGAGGCGGGGAGGGAGGGAAGAAGGAAAAAGAAAGGGAAAAAGAAAGAGAGAGACAATGGTAAGATATGTACACATATAATACCTTAATAAAAATAAAGAAAGAAAGAAAGAAAGAAAGAAAGAAAAGAGAGAGAGAGAGAGAGAGAATGAATGAATGAATGAATGAATCATATAAACCATACAAAATGCACAATCAATATTCCCAACCAATAAGCATTAATGACATTATGAAAGTTCACTTTGATAGTAACTTCTGTAGAAAAAGATAAAACTAGGATTTGATGGCTATAATTCACAGATGAACAAGGTGGTTGTAATCTAGAATTTTACCCAAGAGACAAAGAAATCTGATCATCTCTACCACCAGACAACTTCAAGTCTACCTGCCATTGGAATGTTTAAAAAAATAAAGACAAATGTAGATCTAAGGACATTCCCTAAGCCAATACACAAACAGAAAAGGCAAAAAAATTAAGTACAGAATTTTAAAGCAAATATAATAATCTAGCATGCTCTGGATAATGTGTTTTTTATTTAAAAAATTAAAATATAAAGAGTAAAATAACAGAAATATAATATCAAAATTTAAAAAATTAAAAATAAGATAACCCTTTTTTTTTTTTTTAAGAGTGTGAAATCCTATGAGGGAGAAATACATCCCAGGTCAGAGGCTGGGCTTTTCATTATTCAGCAGTCACACCTGACTTCGTTGCTACCTACTGGAAAGTTACAGAACAGTCTGAAGCTCCTTTCGCAATGAGGACTCTGCTGGGATTGGGAGGGAAGCAGTGAAGAAGTAGGTGCACCTAAGCCAGCAGATCCAAGAAGCAAGATGGCTGGCACCAAGACAGCGACATACCTCAAAAGCAGGTGTCAAGGCCAGCCCTAGCTAGAGTATCACAGATGAGCATGGTCATGCCTTGCTTTCTCCAGTGACAGACATGTCAGCTTTAATACATCCTGGCAGCTGATAGAGAACATTCTTCCAGATCTGAAATATCAGACCCAGACTCAATACAGGATGGTGGTTATGAATGGACTTTGGGTGGAAGCAATCCAGGAGGATAGGTTGATCAGGAAGTCAGGAATCATTCTGAATGCAACAGAGGCTATTGGTTTGGGCTGCAGAATTCAGAATTCTCAGAGTCTGGAGTTTTGTAGGAGAGTGGTTGTGGGGGCCCTGCTGGAGAGGTTGGGTTCACTATTTTTTAATGGTAATCTTTACGCAGAGGATGTTTTTTTCATTGATTTTTAAAGGGAGTAGAAGGGAGGGAGGGGGAAAAGAGGGAGGAAATGAGGGAGGGAGGAAGAGAGAGGGGGAGAGAGAGAGAAAAAACACTGATGTGAGAGAGATATATCCATTGATTGCCCTCCCGCACCGTCTGGGGCCAGGGATTGAATCTGCAATCCAGGTACGTTCTCTTGACCAGGAATCGAACTTGTGACCCTTCAGTGTGCAGGCCAATGCTCTAACCACATAGCTTCATCAGCCAGGGTGGGGTCCACCTTTTAAGGATAATTCTAGTCAAGAATCCTGAATACGATGATGTCAGTGTTTTAATAGGTGCTGGCCACCTGGAATGAGAACATCCAAGAAACTGCACAGAACACAAGCCAAGCACCTGGAAATGGAGCACCTGTAAATAAGTTACTGCATTTTAATTCTCCCATGCTCTCTCCTCTGTCCCCCCGCCCCACACCCCCAGAAATGGGTCTGACTGCTGATATTCCCTCCTTGCAATCTCGCCCTCACACCCAGATACATGCATACATTTTCTTTCCCTCTTTTTCTTTCTCCCCTCTCACCTGTTTTCTGGCTTGCCAGATTTGCTTGTCCAGTTCCTCAGGTATCATTTTACCTCTAAGAGACACAGATTTGAGACATCCAGTTATGTTTAGCAGTGAACACACATAGGTACAGCTCTTTTAAAAGTAGGAATTTCCCCCTCCACCCACCAGGTTCCCGGATCCTGTCCCCATTACCTTCCATCTGTTTCCACGAAGCAGATGTTCTCTGTACCAATCCCAAGAAAGGAGGCTGCCTTCTTCATGGAGTAATGACACTGAATTAAAGGGGTAAAGGGAAGAAAGAGACATGAGTTCGTAGCATGAAAAAACTACTGCTTATTATCTAAATGGGTGTAAGTTATATGGCTGAGTACAATCTTTAAAACATTACTGCATAAAAGAAAAAGAAAGTAGTAATTTAATTGAGCCCCTAAGTGCAGTGGTGGAGAACATGTTAGAGTCAGAGAAAACAGAATTTAATTACAAGTTGTCCCAGTTACAGCTATGGAAACTTAAGCAAATAATGTACACTCGCTAAGCCTCCATTTGCAAATCTGTAAAATGGGCATGTCAATGCCTACTCCATCTTTGTCATAGAATTCAATGGGTTAATATATTTAAAGGGATTAGCACAGAGCCTGGCATATGGAACAAACTTGGTGGCTGGAGACTGTTTTCCATAACATTGAGAAAAGTTTCTCTTGATGCTACTAAGACTCAATGGCAAGAGAATCTAGTCCACTGCTAACTCAAAACCCCTAAGGAGTGAGCAAGACTCTGTCTCAGAAATTATAATCCCAGATCACAGAAGAGTTTCATGATTTTCAACAGCAAACAATGGGTTATACATATTGATTGGACACTTGACCAATCTGGTTTAATATTCAATGTAAGGCTGAAGTTAGACGTACCGGAATGTGGCTAAAATCATAACAAAATTAATAATAATTTATAGACAGATTACTTTATGCAGCCCTGGCATGAATGAGTCTAATAGCTCTGGAATTAGGTTTCATCTATTTCTTACTGGAAACAGTAGAATATGCTTTAGATTATTGCACCTTTCTGCCTACTACATGAAGCCCATAGATAATTAGCATTCAAATATTGGAGATGTCAGTCTTCATATATTAGTGTGGACAGGTGGTCAATTAATTATTTTTCATGACAGAAAAAATGAAGGCGCTTAGGGACATTAATGATAGAGCATTGGACTGAGGACTGAAGGGTCACAGGTTTGATTCTGGTCAAGGGCATATGCCCCAGTTGCGGGCTCAGAGGCAGCTGATCAATGATTCTCTCATCATTGAGGTTTTTATCTCTCTCTCCCTCTCCCTTCCTCTTTAAACCTTAGTAATTTAATTTGTAGGTATGAATACATTAAGAGTAGTCATGCCTTCACACTTATCTTGATATATTCCCTCAAATGTGATAATTTTTTTCTTCTTTTGTCAAGAGAATTTTATTGGAAGCTCTTTTAAAAAAAAAAACTCTGTAAAAATAAATGCAGAGGCAACACCATCAGGAAAAATGAAACCACCATAAATAATTAATTTCCAAATGTCAAACAGAACCTGTCCAAAATGCCTGTAGGTTGCATTCATTTCAGGTGGTTACAAGAACATATGCATATTGAGGAGCCATGACTTATATGAAAAGGTAATTAATTCTCTACTTGTTACTTCAGCCCGCCATTGCAAAGGTGACAAAGGGAAGGCCAATTATTTCTCACAAGAGATCCGGGCTCTGGCAACCAAACAGCTATTGATTTCATAGTGATATCTGCCAAATAAGGAAAACCACATTGTTTTGCCCTTAGAAATAGCAAAATATCTCCAACTAATAGATCTGCTAAATGAAACACTGGTTACCAGAATAAGAATAGCCTCAGCGGAGCGATCTTTGGGTACCTCAGGGCTAAATATAGTCTGATGTCAATCTCAAATGCAGAGGGACAGATTAAACACAGTCTGCAAAACTGAAGTCTGAGCATCTGAAAGCATCAGAGGAAGAAAAGAAAGAGGGTGATGGTTCAGACATGCTGAGCACTTTCAAGGAAAGGAAAACCTAGAAGGCTGAGCTGAGAAGTAAGAGCTGCATTTAGAAACAAGTGGTGGCCGCTCCCATCACTGGCAGGAGAGAAGTCGGCTGTTCTGAGACCCAATCCCCCTAGGTTTCATTCCTCTACAGGAGACGCAAAAATCTCAGCGGGTGTTCCCTCCTGTAAAGTTAAAACAGCCAGTGCCTCCATGAAAGACAGATTGCACTCAAGTTTTCCTTTCTGGTTCCAGCAAGGATTTTTTTCTGTGACCTTGGATTTCTCAATGAACCACTGCTTCCCTCTCCAGATGGTGTTCTGGATGCTTGGACTCCTTCTAGTGCTGCCTAGTTTGATGCTCAAACTGGCTCCCGGTGGCGGCGGGGAGAGCAAGGTCCGTGAATGCTATAGGCCAGGGAAGAAAGAAAAGTAGGATGTCTCCGAGAGCAAACACTGGTTCAGTGCCCAAAGCAGCAGAGCCGGAGGCCAGGTGGACTGATCTGCGCTCTGCACGGCATCCTCAGAGCACCTGCTTGCCTGTGGAGAACACCTGCAATCACATCCAACCCCAGGTCAAGACTAGGAGGCAGGGCCAGGGATAGGGAGAGTGAACGAGGCCCCTGGGTGCAAAATCTAAGGCAGCAGGACCTGAGACATGCGCCCTACAGTCTCCCTCGCCTCATCCCAGCCTCCATCCTGCTAGAGAAGAACTAGCACAATTGACAGCTGACCTGGAAGCAATGAGTTTCTTTTCTCCCCTCACTCTTTAGTGGCAAAGGAGCGCTACTTTATGCTGATTCCCCAAATGACTTGAACGACAAACCTAAGATTTCTACAAATTCAAGGAATACATAGTTAACTGCTAATCAAGTCACACATGTATTACTTTTGTTCTTTTCCCCGCAAAGTCCCCTTCTCTCTGGTTCCTATTTAGCCTGGAGAGGCCACCTTGGATATGCTAACAGTCTACGGGTCTCTGTCATGACCTTCCAGTTTTCCACCAAGAGCTGAATCACAGTCAGAACCGGAAGTTTGCAAAAATGCCTCCAGTGGTGGGTACATATATTCTGCATATGATGGACCAAGGCAGAGATGCAGTAATTACCCTGGGTAATCTCGGGCAGCATAAAAACTGGGAAAGTCAGGCCACCTAACAAGCAATACAGGAAAATAACCACGGGCCATAGGCCAACACCCAAAAGAAAACAAGGGAGCCCTATCAGGTTTGGCTCAGTGGATAGAGCATTGGCCTGAGGACTGAAGGGTCACAGGTTTGATTCTGGTCAAGGGCATATGCCCCAGTTGTGGGCTCAGAGGCAGCTGATCAATGATTCTCTTATCATTGAGGTTTTTATCTCTCTCTCCCTCTCCCTTCCTCTCTGAAATCAATAAAAATATGTGTTTTTAAAAAAAGACAAAAGAAAATAGGGGAAGATAGCAAAAAGATTAATGTTGGGTTTAAGATCAATTAGGAAACATGGCCTTCTTTAATTCTTTATTTTTAACTAAATGATGAACTGATTTGTTGTAATAAATGGTGAAGGTGGTCATAAAATATGAATTAGGATAATGCAAACACTATGAACCGAGTCTCTTAGGCAGAACAGGGAAAGGAACAAGCTACAGAGTGGAATCTGGATGGATGGGGTGAGAATATATAGTCAGGGCTATACTGTGTTTGAAGTTATGGAATTTCTCTGTGGAATTCCCATTGTTATATCAAAATTCACGTGTGTAATCCCCAGCCCGCAGTGTGATGGTATTGGTTAAGATCGGGTGAGATTAATGTCCGTATAAGAAGAGGAAGACAGACAGATCTTATCATCTGTCCACAAGCCTGGGCAGAGGGAAGCCATGTGAGCACACAGGGGTCTACAAGCCAGAAAGTGAGTCCTCCCCACACACAGAATCTATCAGCATCTTGTGCTTGGACTTCCGAGCCTCTAGAACTGTGAGAGGTAAATGTATGTTCTTTAAGCGACCCTGTCCCTGAGGTTTTGTCATAGCAGCCTGAGTAACTACACGTGTGTTGCTGATCTTTCCTCGGCATAATCTTTATTCTAGCTTTTATAGAATTTCTCCCCCCTTTCCGGAGCAATTATTCCAGAAAAGAACTCTAACAAGTTTTAAATCACATGAAGAAGGAGAAAGGCAAAAGTCAAAGCCCTGTGCTGGTAGCAGAGACCCTATTTAATGAGTTTTCCTAGGCACGGAAATAGGGACTCCAATGCAGGAGAGACTTTGATTCCTGATATACTAGGGTTCCTCAAACTGAGACACCAAGGGTTGGAACCCAGAGAGGAAAATTCTACTCCATAATAATCCCAAACAACCAAGTATTTTCCCCAGATGCCCACATCCCCACATATTCTTCTCTTGCTATAGAAACAATGCCTCGTGAAGAAGGGCCTTGGGGTGGCCGAGTAAAGAATCTCAGACTAGGTGATTCCTCCCAGGTGCCTCCCAACACCCAACGCCCACTTCACACTTAGCGCTGAACTAACCAGAGCAAAGGGCAGACAGGACAGGAAGAAAACGGTGGGTGGGGGGGGGAGGGGCGGCCAGGTTTCCTTCCACTGTGGACCTCTTTGTACAATCTGTCCTTTGTGATAATAAAGTCGCTTTTGCTCTTGAAGGAAAAGAACAGATACAGGAAAGCCCAGCTGGAAATAACAGGGAATTTTCAGATTCTGCCAGCCTCATGTGTTGCATAGGAGACCGAGGGTAATTGCAAAAGGTACAGAAGCTACACTCTCCTGCCAGGGACGTGAGGAAAAAGCAGCTGTGGATGGGCAGACGCACCAGTGGAATCACACAAAAACAAAAAAGAAAAATAATAGGGTCTTCCAGATAAGATGGCACGTACGCGATGCCATCTATTCTAACCACATAATTAGAGTTGGATCATTCTCTCCCACTAATAATAAGAGCAAACATTTTTTTCTATCTTTTATGTGCCAAATGCTACTTTTCATGCATTAACTCATTCAATCTTTGCAACAACCCACTAACCGGTGACCATTAAGCTCATGTGGCTGTTGGGTTGCTTTAATGGCCCAAATTGTTTACTGCTCCTGTGTCTATGCCCTTTCCCAAATGGTTTTGTAGCAAATATCCTTAAGAGGTAGACTATTTCCTCACTTCTTGTATCTGGGTTCCTAGACATGACTTAGTTTGCCAAGAAAATGAGGGAGACATGACAAGGTGTCAGTTCTGAGCCTAGAACTCAAGAATCCCGGAATGCTTCCATGCAGTTGTGTTCCTGGTACCACTGCCACAAGAACACACCTGGACTAGCCTGCTGGAGGGTGAGAGACAATGAAGCCGAGAGGACTCACTGGAGTTATCCCAGCCAAACTGCCCCTAGGTCGGTCATTGGCCAGCCAACCCCCAGACAGGTCAGGGAGCCTAGCAAGAGTATCTGAACTGCCCAGCTATCCCAAGACTTGTAAACAATAACGAGTATACTTCTATGCCACTGGGTTTGGGGATAATTTGGTTAGATACAAGAGCTAACTGATATGCTCATTTTTGCAAATTTGGAAACTAAGGCACAGAGTTGTTAATCAACTTACCCAAGGTCACTCAGATAGTAAGTATTAGAGACAAGAAATGAACCCAGGCAGCCTAGTTCAAAGCCAATGCACCTATCCACCATCAGAGCCCCTACTTAAGTGGAGGGTAAAATGAGATAGGGGATTGTGGCAACACGCAGGGATGTGTGTGTGTGTGTGTGTGTGTGTGTGTGTGTGTGTGTGTGTGCGCGCAAAAGAGAGAGAGAGAACAGAGAGAGGTTCATTTTTACTCAATATATCCCTTTCTTCTTGAAAAGACCTTGTGTTAGTCATTCAAAGCAATCAATTTTAAAAAGAAATGTGAGTAGATGACATAGCTGAGATCAGTATCAAGCATCTAACTTCTAATAAATGAGCTACTCAAAGAAGAGATTCACAGAGATAGCATGTTCAAATGAAATGTTCTCTTTTTCTAAAGAAAATATTACAGACTATAAATTTTAAGTAAAGGTGATGTACAAAATTGGGTGGCCAATATCAAACCCATCAGAATTTCTTTTGGAATGAAATACGATGTTACACTTAGGCATATTAGTTACACAGAGAGGATAAAAGTGCATCAGGAGTCCGTAGACAAACAAGTCCTCTTAAATAATGCATTCTCAGAAAATCCATATCTGATACCCAAAATAATTTTTTACCTCTGCAGATGTGAAGAGGATTAATCTTGGCAACCCAGACAGCCCCTTTTCCTTGATATCAGGATAATATTTGTATCGAGCTAAATTCATGGCATACATATTGGACACTGAGCCACCTGCAAAAACAAAATTGCAACGGCATATTTATAGCATGAAGTTATAGCTCCCTAAGTGCTGACTTCAGTGGAAAGCATAAATGGCTGTGGCTGCTCTGGTCTAATGACAAATCACTGGGAAAGTCATTTAAACACCACCCCACCCACCCCATTACTCTTACACACTTCCTAGTCTCTAATTCCTGCAGTTTCCAATCTCAGCAAAGTGAGAAGTTTTGGTCTATTCTCTCATTCCAGAATTTTTCCAAACTAAAGGTTTCAATCTATGAGTTCTGAATCTAGCTCTCTGTAGTTAATAATATTCTTTCTGTCTGTCATTGGATCAATAAAATGACAATACATGCCCACCTCAGCTTCCAAACAAACAAACAAAGGATTGTAGGATAAATAAAATGTGACTTAGGAACCTTCTCAGGTAAAATTGATTTAAAAACCTAATAATCTTATGATAGCCTTTCCAACATTTGTGTTAGATATAAATCCTAAATTGTAGATATCTAATTTGTTTAGCATTTATGTCATTTATTTTTAGGTAAAAATAGAGGCCCGATGCATGAAATTCATACAAGAGTCCTTCCCCCGGCTGCTGGCACCAGCTTCCCTCTGGCACCTGGGACCTGGGCTTTCCTCGTAGTCCCAGCTTTGTCCGGAAGGTCGTCCGAAAGGACGTCCGGTCTAATTAGCATGTTACACTTTCATTATTATGGATATTATTGCTCTGGAGAAAGGCACAAGCTAGGGTCTCCCTAAGTGGCATTATTAATATCCCACTTTTTTGTGATGTGTGAATCTGCAAGGAGTTGTTCTTCATATACTATATTAATCTATTTTTAGATGCTTCTAATGGAAGGAAGATGGCAATAACTAATTGTACTTACCTGGGTTAAATATTCCATCCCCTTCTTTCCAGCCAATAAATTCAATCATTTTCTTCAGAACCGCTTCTTCCACTAACAGAAACACTGGGGACACCTCATATGTATAACTAGATAGATATAAAAAATACTTCACTTCTATGACTAGAGTCAAACCATCCCTTTGGTGTCCCAAGCAATGCACAGAGTTTTATTAAACTAAGTAGCTGTTGAAGTGTAGATAGATTCTTTGGAAATTTATTCATTGGATATAGAGAAGTATGCAGTCAGTGATAGTGCTAGTTGTGGTTAGATAACAGTGGGTGGCCTTAGGGATATGCTAGCTACTGCAGCAGTCTTAATTTATAGAACAGCTTCAATTCCATTGGGAGAGATGAAGGCAATGCATCTCGATTCTTTGCATTAGTCATGAGCAGTGGCCATTTTACTCTTTGGATGATGCTTTGGATGCTGGCTAACGGAAAAACCATTGTCATGGTAACTAGGTTTTATTAGGTTATCACTGTGAGTACCCTAGCAGGCAGCTCTAGATATTCCACATGGAAATGACCCATTCTGGATGAGAGCCTCCTCTACCACACTCCTGTGTTTGTACAAATAAGAAGTGCTCTGTGGGACATCTCTCATTATGGGATTTTACAGCGAAGCACTACCCAGATGCCCTGCCATGAAGAATCTGTTGCTTCGGGCTGGAGGGCTGGAGTCAGAGAGCACTGCTAAGTTAGTCTCTTTAGGAATTTCCTCAGCATAAGTGAGCCACCTTCCCTAAAGTTAAACCCTTCCCTGTGGTGGTCTACACCTGATGACTGGTCCAGCTCCAGGTACAAAGGCCTGGCCACGTGGGCCCAACTCTATACCACTTTAAAGAGCCATTGTAGCTCCAGAGATCTCCATGGGGTCAGCCTCTTGTCATTGCGCCTGCATGGCAGCTTAACTCCTATCTTTGCCCACTCAGCTTCCTGCCCTCAGTGTCACCCATGTTGATCCCACGGGTATTCCTTAATAAACATCTTGTTCACTAAATCTCATTTAGAGCAGCTTCCCAGGGAACTGAACCCGAGACAGTAACCACTGTGCAATGTCTGAGTCTCTTCTTTTTCCAATTAATTTGAGAATGACTAAATATCTACAACCTCCTTCTCTAACAGTAAAGTAATTGCACTGAATTGTACCTGAATATGTGTACTCTGAATATATACGCTAGGCAGACACATTCAGATTTACAGTCACAGAAAGTCACAGAATTTAATGCGATTATTTTAACATCTGGAAGGGAAAACTTTGTGAAGAAGAAGAAAAAAAGAAGATCTACTATGTATCACCTCCCTATGTGCCAAGCACTCTAGGTTGTATTTTTAAATCATGCTGGGATCCCAGTTTATACATATCAAAAATGTGGGGGGGAAAGTATACATGTTTATGTGTACCTACAATGTAAGTGAAATAATTATGCACTTTTTTGTAAGAAAAAATTAATACTAAATTAAATAAAAATTAAAACTAATACTTTAAAAACCTCTAAAGATTTCAGTTAAAAGAACTTAGCAAAACCAATACACACAAGGAAAGGCTCACAGAATTGTGCAATTTTACTGTCTCTTCTGACCTACCTAACACTTTAACTCTTCTACCCATTGTAATCCATGGTCTTGCATTACTCTACCCAAAATTCTCTAACTGAAGTCACCAGTGGCATACATGTTGCTAATCTAAGGGACATGTTTTAGTCTTTGTCTTAAATACTCAGCAACATGTGACTCTAGACACTCTCCTCCAGGGCTTCCATGCTTCCTCACCTGATTTTCTCCTTTTCTCTCTCCATTGCAGGCTGATCCTCCTCCTCCTAACTGCTAAATAGTCGATGTCCTCAACGCTCAGTCCTAAGCCCTCCTCTCTCCTCACTCTATACTCTGTCCCAAAGGCAGCACTTCTCCATCTCCTGGGTTGTTGTTTTTTCAGTGTCTCCATCCTTCTCATTAAAATCATTTATAACCACAACCACAGAAATTCATATTTAATTGATCTGGTTTGGAACGCAGGCCTCAATTTGAAAAATAAAAAAGTTCCCAGGTTGATTCTAAAGAGCAGAAAGGATTGAGAATCACTGACTTAATGAATCTCATCCTTGCCCAGTGTTTCAACTACCATCGTTCACCAATAACTCTTAAATTGATCCTTTTCATCAATATTAGAATTTTAGTTCCATGTATCTCTCAGCTTGGTGGTATGTACTCTTAGACATCTCAAAGTCATTGTAAGCTCAAATTCTCACAATTGAAAATGAAATTCTTGCCTTTTTCACCATGTATTTGAAAATTGGTCCCCTCTTCTATTGCTTCTCATCTCAATGAATGGCATGATCATCAACCAAGCTATGAAAGCCAGAAATCCAGGCATTATTCTGTAAGCCTCCCTCATTGCCTCATTTCTATGATCCAATATACAGGTTGTCCAAAAAAGATGTATGCACACTTTAACAGCTGACAGCTCAATTTTGAAAATGAAATGTATTTTAATAAACACTGCCTTTATAATTATTCAAAGTATGTATATACTTTTTGGGAAGACACCCTATATTAACCAGTTCTTTCTGTTTTTTTCTTCTAAGCACATTTTTTTGGTCTCTGTTTCTACTACTATCCAAGTCCAAGTTATTATCATCTCTCACCTGACTAAGAGTAATGCCCTCTTACTTGATCCCCTCCAATCCCCTCTCCATTATTTCCAGTGATATTTTCAATAAGCAAGTGGCATTTGATAATTTAGAAACCTTCAATGGCTTTCCATTGTACTTAGAATAACGCATAAACATGGCTCCTTGGGTCCTACAGGTCTGGCTCCTAGCTCTCTCTCCAAACTTATCTTCATTACAATCTCCCTAGTTATCTCAGCTATACTCAGAGTGACCTTTCAGTTCACAGCATGTGTCATGCTGTCTCCTGCCACAGGGCCTTGGTATATTCTGTTCCTTCTGTTCAGAACTCATCCCTCCCGTTTTCACCTTAATTCTTACTTACCCTTTATCTCTTGGCTATAACTTCCTCAGAGAAGATTTTCTAGAGCTCCCAACTAGAAAAATTGGCCCATTTATATTTATAGCATCATGCCCACTTTACATGAGGATTGAAATTTTAGATTAATTTGTGGGCACATTTTGATTAATTTGCATGGAGCATCTCTATCTCACTAGATATTTTGTTTCATGAAGGCCAAGTCAAGGTTTGTTTTTACTCAAAGTTATCTCTCCAGTACTTAGCAGAGATATAGCTTTTTATGCAGAATAAATTAAAAAGTTGCTTGCTCATTTTCTCATTTAAGTGGAGATAATGCCTGCCTTACCCTCTCACAGTATCACTATCAAATCAAACAGCTCTTTGAATACTACTGTTTAAGACTACTCCATTATTTATGATGACACTGCACCAATGAAATCATTAACTAGAAATTTACAAAATAAAATTTTCACCGACTTAAAAAACATCTCTAATCCACATTTGGTATAAAATTTCAGTATAAGGATACTTACACACTTGGATTTAATGCTTCTGTCATAAATCGGGCCACCAAAGAGTAATAATCAAGTCCAGCGTACAACTGGTTGAAAAATCTTGGATGGTCTGTAAATTTAAACAGAGTATTCATCTACACAGCAATAAAAAAGAAAAATCTATCAAAACTATATAGCAATCACATAAATGAATCTTTAGAAAATAACAGCAGCTGGACACAAAAGAAGATACACTGCACAACTGCACTTAGGTGATAATCAATATCAGGGCAAGTTGATCTATGGAGATAGAAGTTAGAATTCTGGGTACCTTTGGGAAGGACCTATTAATTACAAAGGAGTCTCCAGAGTGTTGAGAATTGTTTTTATCTCTATCTTGGTGATGATTATTTACATACACATATGTGCAAATTCATCGATATGAGAATTTAAGATCAATCCATTGTACTGAATGCAAATTATACCTCAATTTTAAAAAGAGCATTCAAAACTTAATCATGCACAAAGGAAACAAATGTTAAAGACCCATCTCCCTTGCCCTTTCTCCTGAACAATGATACATTTCTGAGTAAAACCTGAGCCATCTTTTACGACCTTTGGTTTGCCTGCTCCTTTCTACCACCCTGACCCAACCCAAAATCCTCAAGAATTGGGTTATGTGAACACTTTCTATACATGTGCTACCTTTATCCTCTGAAAATATTGATATTAACTTCTCCAATGTACACGCACTTCTCTCACCAGCAGGCTTCGCTTTGGGCTTCTGGCAGTGGGTGGCCTTTTTTATTTTTCAGACAGGACCACTTTTCATAATGCAACTGGCATTATGTGGATGGAGTAAGACGTGACTCATCGTGCAGCTTGCATAAACTTTCTGATTCAACTTTTTTCAAAGGCAAGTTGCCTTTAAGACTCAAACAACATCAGTTCCAACTTTCTATTTTTTTTCTCCCCCGCCTATAAAAGGTTCCGTAAAGGTCCTTGGCTTTACACAATGTGAATATTCACACCAAACACCAGGCTCACTGGCTTGGCATTCTCAATCACAGGACGCCCAGCCTGACCAAGAACGACAGTGCAGGAGGTCTATTTCCAACGTTGAGTATTTGGGAACCATTTCAGTTAGTGACCTCTTGTTACAACTTCCAGCATTTGGTTTTAGGTTATTTTTCCTCTTTCAACCAGGGGTTCAATGAAAAACAGAAGTATCAAGAGAAAATGTCTTTTTAAAATAAAACATGGAAAACTTCCTCTAATCAGACAAAGGAAACCAATCACGGTTGCAAGTAATTTTAATTAGATTTGTTTTTGTTTGTTTTTTTAGTTCTGTGTTAATTTATGATTGATTTCCATGGTAACGTTATGGAAAATATCTAGTAAGCTGAAAGATCTTCTGCATTAAATGTCCTTCTACACTTCTGACATGCACTAGAATAATAAGATATGTATCTCTACTTTTGAAATGCTAAGTGGGTTTTTGATACATACACCAGACTTTCCCAAGGGAATATAAACCAATTATTTTTAGCCAGGATTTTATGATGTTCCTTCCACTACATTTAGTTCAGCGTCAGAATTCACACAGCATAATGCCTGCATAGTCTTAAGTACTAGATTACCTTTACATCACACTGAGAAATGCATATTTTGGAAAATTATTCTCCTACTTTAAGAACTTGTTCCCTGGGAATATATGAACAGTCAGCTGGAACAGTATTCAGCACAAAACTGGCATCATGTTACTGCATTTACAAAGATCACAGTTGTTAAGCATTGTTGTGAAACTATCACAACATAAACTCACCATGTATAGGATTCATTTTTTATACCTTCCTAAAGGTTTTTATTTTTTGATCCTAGTAGAGTTGATAAAATAATTTGGTCATCACCAACTGCCCAGAGTTAATAAGTATTTTCCAAATAAATCTATTCCTATTTATATTAAAGACACATTCTTGAACCTTTTTTTTTTTTTTGCATATTCTAGGCCATTGAGATTTGAAATCCCTTACAAATTCTATAATCAAAGTATCATTTGCCAGTATGGATCAACATAAGAAATGAGAAGCGGCAGTCATGGTATATGGTCTTAATTATAAGTGGGGAATGGGGATCGCCAAGGAGTGGATAATATTTACTTGTGACCACCAGCACCAACAGTTTTGCTCTCATTTTATTTTTGGCCTTTACCACAAATCTGTAATAAGGGTTAAATGGACCATTTAAAAACTATCAGAACCACTTTTTTAAAACATATTTTTATTAATTTCAGAAACGAAGGGAGAAGAGAGATAGAAACATCAATGATGAGAGAGAATCATTGATCAGCTGCCTCCTGCATGCCCCACACTGGGGATCGAGCCCGCAGCCTGGGCAAGTGCCATTGACCTGAATTGAAACCAGAACCCTCAGTCCGCAGGCCGACGCTCTATCCACTGAGCCAAACCGGCTAGGGCAGAACCACTATGTTTTGATCCAGGTTTCTCATCCATAAACACTGTCATACTCAGCTTTACCATGAGGTAAATAAATCCTGAAGGACATGTGCTTATTAGAGGTACTGATCAAGGAAGTAAGTTCTTACTAGTTTTGACACTGTAGCGTATGACATCCCGGCAGAGTTCCAATAGCCTGTGGTGTGGCTCTCCTGTGTCTCTCATCTCCAAATCAAGAAGCTGTTTCAATTGTTCAGGAGGCTGCCATTCACAAACCTGGAGGGTTAGCAATGAAACGGTTAACTGAGCACCCATGAGGCCAAGTATTGAATGAATATTAGAAGCATTAACTCTAACCTTATGGAGCTTCCAGACAAGTGGGAGAGACTTACAGGGACTTACAGGTGCAACCACAGTGTAGCATGAAAAGAGCTCTCACAACAATGCAGAAGTCATTAAACAAATGAGGGGCCTCGCCTTAGATTTGGAAGGTCAAAAATGTCCTAGAGCAGTGATGGCGAACCTATGACACGCGTGTCAGCACTGACACGCGTAGCCATTTCTGATGACACGCGGCCGCTGAGGTGGCCGCATGCCGAGGATGAAACATTTGCGAAATAATGTTTCTTCCTCAAAGTGACACACTACCCGAGTTATGCTCAGTTTTTTGGCGAAGTTTGACACACCAAGCTCAAAAGGTTGCCCATCACTGTCCTAGAGGAACCACGCCAAGTTTAGGGATGGGGTAGTACAAGGGGCATTCTAGGTGGACATAATAGAAGTCACAAAGGCTGAAATACGAATACAGGAGCCCAGGACACATGGGAAGAATGAAGTACGTTTAGTGCGGCTAGAAGAGGCAGTTTGAGGAAGGGAGAGGCAAGAATTAAGGCTGAAATAACAAATACCTGCCAACTAGTCTCTGTGCTTATATCCTTGCCTCATAGTCTACTAGCAATGTGGCATGGTCATTCCTCTGTTCAAATATTCCCAATGGGCCCCCATATTCTTCAGGGTAAAACCAAAGTCCGTACAATGACCTAAAAGGATCCTGTATAATCTGCTTCCCCTGGTAGGGTTCCCCTTCTAGTTGCATCTAGCACTACTTTCCTCTGGCTGACTCTGCCCTGCCAACTCTTGCTGTTCTTCAGTGCACCAGGCATACTCCCATCAGGGTCTCTGCACTGGTTGTGCCCTCTGCCTGGAATGCTCCTCCTCCAAATATCCCTAAAGCTCATTTCCTCACTGCTTCCAGAGCTCTACTCAAATGCCACTTGCTCAATGACAGCAATTCTGATTCCCTTATTAAAAATCACAAGCTGCACATTACCCCATCTCTACCAATCTCTCCTGACTTTTCTACTCATCATTTTTCTATAGCACTTATCACCTTCCAATATTCATTATGTCCTATATAATCCTTATGAAAACGGAGACATTGGTCTGTTTGTTCACTGGTCCCAAGTAAATGATGCAGAGCCGGCCACCTAAGGGGATGCTCAATAAAGATATGAGGATGAAGTAAATGAATGAATGAAGAAATAAGCAAGACTCATATCATGATAGGCTTTATGTGGCATAAAGTGTGAACCTGGCACTAAGGAAGCCATTGGAATGTTTTGGATGGGGGAATTATATCATCATATTTGTGTTTTGGATAATAGCTTTTGTTGCTATGTGGAGATTCCAAGTAAAATTGGAAATAAAGGTTACTGTAATAAATCAGGCAAAAAAAGGTGGCAGGCTGGATGAGGGTAGATACTATAAGAATGAAGTATTTCTAGAGATATTTGAAATGCTAAATCAATAGAACTTAGAAATCAATTTCACAGTGAGGATGAGGGATAGGAATAACCAAGGACAATCCTGAGGTCTCTAGCTTGCATGCATGGGTTGATGGTGGTGATAGGGAGAAGCATCTGGTATGGCGGGGGGATGATGAGTTTGGAGAATATTTAGTCTAAGGATTCTCAAGACATCCAAAGGGGTGTAGCAGTTGGTCTGAATCTCCTGTGAAATATGAGGAAGAGAGGTTCAGGCATACACCATGATAATCAGACATGGTTAACACAGCTCAGAGAGAACCTACAGCAAAGAGGAAAAGGTGCAGGATCTCACCTGAGTAATGACAACACTTAAAAACTGAGCAAAGGGAGAGGGGCTCGTGTGTGAGGTGGGGGACATGCTGAAGAAGCAGGGAGAATCCTAGAAGAGTTGAATGCTATTAACACAAAGAAAAAAGAATGTTCTGAGAAGAAGAACATAGTCATCGCTGTCAAATCCTAGTGAGAAGCCAAATTAGATAAAGACTGTGAAGTGCTCATGGGTGTTGTCAACAAGGAGGTGTTCTTGGCAAGAGCAGTGTGACTTAGAGGGAGGAGTGGAGGCCAGATTGCTGTGAAATGAGGGTGTAGGAGGTGAGGAGATAGAGGGAGGGGGGGGAGACAATTTTTTAAAAGTTTGGCTGTGGAGGGGAGGAGAGAGACAGGGGAGTAGTCAGGAAGTGAGGAGACCAAGTGGTGGGAGGTTGTGGGAAACAGGAGGAAATACCAAGTTGTCCAAGAGGTATGAAATTAACCTCTGATGTTAGGACTACAACAGGCAGAGGTAAATCAAAAGTAACAGAAACAATAAGAAGAATTAACTAGTGATACACACAACAACATGGATGAATCTCAAATACATTTTGCTGAGGGAAAAATAGCAAGATTCAAAAGGCTATGTGTGATATGATTCCACCTATCTGACATTCTGGAAAAGACGAAAACCACAGGGACAAAAAACAGAGTAATCGCTGCCAGGGTCTAGAGTTGACTATAGAGGGCATAAGGAAATTTGGGGGGTGATAGAACTATTCTATATCTTGATTGTGGTGATGGTTCCATGAATTTTCAAAACTCATAGAACAGTACACCAAAAAGAGTAAAATTTTACTGAATGTAAATTATGACTTTTTTTTTTAAAGGCAGCTAAGAAAGTGTGTTGGGTACTAGAAGTGATCATCTCACGAAGTGTGGAGATGTATAAGCAGGTAACTTTATTTTTTAAAAAAATTAAGTTAAATGTATTGGGGGGCACATTGGTTAATAAAATTATGTTTCAAGTGTACATTTCTATGATACCTCATCTGTACATTGAGTTGTGTACCCACCACCCAAAATCAAATCTTCTTCCATCACCATATATTTGACCTCTTTACCCTTTAGTAACCCGCACCCCCGTCACCTTTTAATGGTACCCTGTTGGATCTCTAACAAAGTAGGCTAAGTTAGTGGCATAAGAACTTCACTCCCTCCCTCCACCCCACATAGCTTTCTATCCACGTTCACATGGATAGTCTACACATCTGCTATATTGTGATTGACTTGTGTTTCCTTAATTGATAACTTAGGATCATAAGCCTACCCTTCTCATCTTATCTCCTATTAGTTCCCTATATGAACACTTTTTTTTCTAGGCAAAATGGTCCCCTTACTATGTTAAATGCATCTTGTTCTTTTACAACTCTCTTTCCATATTTAACTTCCTGCTTTCTTCAACACACAGAGGCTGACTTCTCTGCGCCCATCAAAATCTTACTTAACCTTCACATTCCACCTGAGAGCTCAAAGTGCCCACCGCTCTGTGAAATCCCCAAAGTCAGCCCCAGTCACAGAGCATTTATCACATTCTTATGGGACCCCCTCTTCTCTTTTCCAACCAAAACTTATTCTTCCAATTAGATTATAAATTCGGTTCAAAGCTGAGCCTTTCTCTTATTTTTCTCTATATTTCCCTGGGCTAAATATAATGCCTTACCCATAACTAACACTCAGTTAATATTTAATGACTGCATAAAGGCCAATTATAAAAAATCTTACCAGAGGAGCAGTGTGCTCCAAAGTAAAGCAGGTGCAAAATATTTCACAAGTACAGATAAGACCATAAAATAGGCAATTATAAATATATAATTAGGAAATATCAGTGATTTTGCCTTGAACATAGCCATTCAAAGTTCACAATTCATTTAAATCTATTTTGGTATTAGTTTTCCCAAATGCATGTGATCAAAAATTCAGAATACATTCCGCTTCACATTCAAAATGTTTTTTAAATGACTTTTATTTCCGACTAATAGAATTGGAATAAAAATCTCTCCATCTCTATTTGTTGACCCATTTGTTGGTAACCCAATTCACACATAAATGGTGATCAATGAGAGGAAGGATAATTTGGGGATTTTATGAAACATATAGAGGAGTAAGTAGTTAAAGGCATAGACTCTGAAGCCAGACTGCCTGGGTTTCAGTGCCAGCTCTGATGCTTACTAGCATGTGATCTTAGGCAGAGTACTTGACCTCTTTGTATCTCATTTTTTTCCTCATTTATAAAATGTAGTTACTAAACAGTACCTGCCTCTTAGGGGGCCTTAAGGATTAAATGAACAAATACATATGGCGTGTATTTGCGCTTTATGGCCTTATATGCCTAAGTTGTGGAGTCCCAGACAATCTCCCAGCAAATAATGACTGTTAAGAGTTAACCCTTCCATTCCTGGCCAGTGTGGCTCAGTGGTTGAGCATAGCCCTATGAACCAGGAGGTCACAGTTCAATTCTCCTTCAGAGCACATGCCAGGGTTGTGGGCTTGATCCTCAGCAGGGGGCATGCAAGAGGCAGCCAATCAATGATTCTCTCCCATCATTGATGTTTCTATCTCTCTCTTCCTCTCCCTTCCTCTCTGAAATCAATTATACATATATATATAAACTAGAGGCCCAGTGCACAGATTCGTGCACTGGTGGGGTCCCTCGGCTTGGCTTGTGGGGATCAGGCCACAACCGGCTCTCCAATACCCCTCAAGGGGTCCCGGATTGTGAGAGTGTGCAGGCCAGGCCGAGGGACTCCACCAGTGCACGATCAGGGCTTGGGAGGGACTGCAGGAGGGTTCTAGGGCATGTCCAGCCCGTCTCGCCCAGTCCCAATTGGCTGGACTCCAGCAGCAAGCTAACCTACCGGTCGGAGCATCTGCCCCCTGGTGGTCAGTGCTCATCATAGTGACTGGTCGAACAGTTGAACAGTTGGATACTTAGCATATTAGGCTTTTATTACATAGGATATATTTTTTATTTTCTTAAAATGCTAACCCTTCCAGGAAAGCAGATATGGGGTGGGGAAGACAAATGCAACTTTAGTATCTGGGCAGCCCCTTGAAACAAAGGTATAGAGGAAATTCAGTGTGCACTTCCCATTTCCCTTACATCTAGCCATCCAGATTTTTTTGGGGAAAAGCATCTTTCCTCATTCCTGGGATTGCTTACAGACTCTTTCCTTTTACCTTCTCATTGACATCTGTCGCCTTTAAAACCACCTCTTCCATTATTAGCCTCCAGGCCTCTTCAACAAACTTTTCTCCTGCCTTTGCGTCTGTGGTGGGACCGTTCAGTATGACCCCGTCCACAAGAACAGCGCTCTTCTTAGTTGGAACCATCTCTTGTTGATCAGTATCTCCTGGAAGCACACAAAAAAACCCCCACTGTGTATGAGAGATAATCTAAGTAGACCACAACAAAACACAGGGTAAAAAAATGAGTCACCACCCCAGCTTCAAATGGCATGGTTTACTGTATTTTAATACATTTGCAGCATTGAAGCTGACAGTTTCTTATATGGTGCTCAAGAGTGGAGTTAGGGAAAGAAACCTCTATGTTCCATTCCTGCAGCATCTTGTTCGGCATCAGGGAGTGTGGATGAGCTCAAATAATTTAAATTCAACCGATTTTACCCACTCTTACAAACACCTTTCAAAAGATCTTGGTAAACACAAAACTCATGTCTACTGAACACACCCTTTCTTGTAATTTCTTAAGGATCTCCCGCTTACATCTCCTCAGCCATTTCCTACTGAGAGAAGACAAAAGAAAATGTGAGGCATGATGGTTTGCATACACCCGTATTTAATGGCTTTAAACTTCTCAAACTTGCAGTTTAGGCCCAGGCGGAAGGATGGAACAGGACATTTTTAGGACGACACAGCTGCTGGTCAGTGACTAACGGTTAAAAGTCAGCATCAAAATTTATAGCTGAGAATAAAGGACCATCCTCCACAAAAATAACATTGACAACTGAATCCAGATATCCAATTAATATCTGCTACACGTGTTGATTTGTTTGTTTTTCTTTGTCTAAATAGTACCTCTCTCCCTCCTTATAATGTTCATGTTCATTTAGATGTGTTAATTGAGAGAAACAAGTTTTGTAAGTATTTCTCAGCCCTGCACCTAGCCCAGTGCCTTACGTATACTGTCTAAAACTGCCTTAAGTATGCTGATGGTCTAACTGTATTTCAAATATATTTATATTTATTGAGGGCTCTAAGAGTATTAACATGTATTATGCTGTTGAGTTTGTCTTCTCCTCAACATTAAATGTTTTGATAAAGTCCTGAGGTGTATAAACTCTTTCATTCTATTGCTGCCAAACTCAAATGGTATCCCTAGAGGCAGATGGAAATGTCACAGGAACATTCCCCAACTTGGGAAAGATGGGACCTGCAGTGAGAGATCAATCTTTATCCTCACACTGAAGGCTGAACCATCCAGAGCTCCGATGTTGGATTTTCGTTCCCTCCCTCACATTCACTTATCTTTCACTTGAAAGGATGTATTTAACATGGTTTAGGGCTGAATGCTGAAGCAATAGAATTTCACTTTTAGACGGAAATGCTTTACACCTAAAGGCACTTTCCTTCCCCCAATTTTAGGTCCTAAAAATAAACTGGAAAAGAGGACAATTATTCAGGAAACCCTGGTTATGTCAGTAGGCAGTGCTATTATTAAGCACACAGAAAAAGTTAGTGATTTTTTTACCTCATTAGTAGGATTGTGGGTTTTTATTGCCCAGGGAATAGCAGCCTCTCAGATGAGTCTCTCCTCTCTCCTCCCTCTCTCCCTCCCTCCTTCTCTTTCTCTCCCTCTCCCTCTCTCTCTCTTCCTCTCTCTCTCTCTCTCTCACTCACACACACACACACACACACACACTAAAAAATGTCAAATACCGACTTGCAATTACTGAAATTGGAATTAAAATGATCTGTCTCCATAACGACAAATTAAAGAAATGCCCATAATTCATACAATTATTTAGAAGGAAATACTATAAAAACTGGGTATAAATTATTCCTCTTTTCTTGATAGATATGTTTCATTTCTACTGCCAAATGGCATCACATGACTCTTCCTCCCCCTGCATTTTCCCAAGTGGGAAAAGACCCTCTGGAGATTGTACAGTAGGTCACACTGTGATCTTTGGGGATGCAACCCTAGGACTTCCAATCTAACTGCTGGAGTTATAGTGGTTAATAAGAGACTTTCAATTGAAGGAATCTTCCATATAGCCAGAATATGACTTCTTTTTATTACATTCTTTCCTGAAACCATCAAATACTAGTCCAAACCACCATCAAATGCTTACATTAGTGCAGCAGCCTCCCAACTGATCCCCCAGCTCCACCTATACCCTGCATGCCATGTGGACTAATCTCAACATGGTAGCTCCTATGTTCCTTTGAAAAGATAAATCAGATCACATGATGACTACTGTACTCAAACCATCCAATGGCCATTTATCTCATTAAACCAATGATCAAGTCCTTATAATGGCCTCTATGGCCCTCAATGAGCCACTTTCCCATTATCTCTTGGACCACAAGCTTCATCTCTTATTTCTGTCCTCTAAGCTCACCACTTTGGCTTCTTCAATATTCTTCAATTTTTTTCTTAAATACCAGCTTCTCAACAAGGCCTTCCTTGATAACCCTACTTAAAATTGCAACCACTTATTTCCCCCCGCCTTCTCTCTCTTCTTTATTTGTTGCAGACTCTAATAAATGCTCTAAAGAAAATTACCTGAATGACTTGATAGAATACAGACAAGAAGTTATTTTAGAACCTGGTCAGGGAAAAGCATTCTGAAGAAGCCACATTTGAACTGAGACATGAAAGAGGAGATGGAGCCAGACCTGGAAAAAGAGACTAGTCCAGGTAGAAGGAACAGAAAATGCAAGTAATCGGTAAATTGGCCTCTTAAAGAAATAGAAAGAGATCAATGTGGCTCAAGTGTGAGAACAAGGAGAAGGCAGGAATAAGTGAGATTTGGAGAGACAGATAGGAGCAGATCAGATAAGGTATTTTATTCTAAAAGCAACAGGAAGCCATTTAAAGGGTTCTAAACAGAGGAGCAACATGATCTAGTTTGCAGTTATAAAAGATTACTCTGACACCATGAGGATGAAGGACTGTCAGAGGCAGATGTGGAAATAGGGACATTGCTTAGGAGGCTACTGTAGAAGTCCAGGCAACAGATCATGGCAGCTTTGATCTGGAAGGAGGCAGCAGAAATGTAGCAAAGTGGGAGACATTTTGGCGGTAAAGCCAAGAAGACTTGCTGATGAAGTAGATGTAGGGGGGTCAAGAAAACAAAAGAACCTCAGGTGACTCCTGGGGTTGGGGCCTGAGACACCAGGGAAATGCTGGGGGCCATACTGATATGAAGGCCACTGGAAAAGGACAAGTTGGGTAAGTGGGTGGTAAGGTGGGGGTAGAGTATCAAGATTTTTTCACTGATTAGTAGAAAATGCTTATGAGGGGGTAGAAACAAACATCATGGCAAGAACATTCATGACAAAAGAGCAAGCAAACATGAACTAGGAAGAAAAATGTATGCGTCTGTCTGTGTCCAGGAAACCTCAAGAACTGCTGTTTATCCAAGGGGCAGGGTCTGTAAGTGGGAAAAGTGACTACTGAGAAGGAGGCATGGTGACTGATCTTACAGGAGCTTGAATAGAGACTGAGGAATTTAGATGTTACCAGTACTTGGTAGGTAACGAGCAGCCATTGAGAACTTCAGACGGAATAGGAGAGTGATTCAGAAAGATGCAGTGAGTACTCCTGTAGCATTCAGATGGGAAAACAAGAACTGGAGGTGGGGAGATTTGATGGCAATAATCCAGGCCAGGGAGAGGGAGGACATGAATCCGATAAAAGACAAGACAGTAGGTTTATATTTATTTTAATCTCTCCCCTACAATAGTGTTCCCAAAAACTTGGATCCAAGAATCCTGTGTCTTTTAAGGAGCCCTGCCTGTCCATGGGTAGGATAGTTTTCTATCCTCCAGTAACTCTGTGTTCTAAAATGATCGTTAGATGAAAACGTTACAGAATAAGATAGGAACAAAATCATTTTGTGCATCCATGCATGGGCTCCTCCCTTGCAAAGGGTGGATGAAAGTATAACATTTCTGGGAAGTGACATCTTCCCATCACCCAGGGCTTTAATTTATGAGGTCCTGTTGCGTTAGCATCTGGGATGCCAGTGAAATGATGATTCGGATTCTGTTGAGACACCAAGGCATTGCCTTCGACAAAAGAACTGGGTCCATGAACATCATCTATTCTCTAAGAGGACAAGCTCCTCAGAAGGGGATCTCTGAAACAGCCCCCCAGCCCCCCCCCCTCCCAAAATAAAGCAGCCGCCAGTGCCCTGTCAATGGTCAATTAATGCACGGTGCACCATAAATCCCATCTATTGATTTTTAATTTCAAAAATATTTTCCTTTCACTGGATACCGGGCCAGTAACTGGGTAGCCTTCTGATATTTTCAGAGGAGTAAGTTTTCCAGAGACATCTATCATCTATTCCTATTGCTTGAGTAAACAGTACTTAACAAACTTTGTATAAGGTTGTTGTCATACTGATAGGAAGCTCTTAGGAATCCCCCCCCACCCCCACCCCACCCTCCTACCTTTAAACCTTATGAACTTTTCTGATGGGTACAAGTTCAGTTGGGCTCCAGGAGAAAACTGGATTTGGCAAACCTGCAGGGTAAATTGCAGCCCAGGCTGTAGAGCTTGGCTGTGGATGATGTACTTTTATTGGGCTCAGAGGGAGCTATTCCTCCAAGGTGCAATGTGTTCCCCAGGAGCCGTACACTGTGTCTTCCTTCGCCTTCAGTAGCCACTGCCAGTTCCTGCGGCCATTTCCCCCTCTGCCATCTTGGCTTCTTGTCCTCTCTGAGTCTTCACCTTGCTCATTATCTACATATGTTTGTAAAGCATCAGATTTTACTTGTTGCTTTATCAGTGATGCCTGTCTTTTCTGAGATTTAATACCAAGTAGGTAGAATGCCCAATTTGAGTTTCCTTGTTTGCTTGGGGCGTTGTTGGCCTAACCAGCATTGAACTGGAGTCACGCTTCCCCCAAGACACTGTCTTGGGCGGCACCATCAGTTAAGGTTATCTGCTTTTCTGGGTATCTCCAAGTCCCAACTATTCCATATCTCCGCAATTGCCTTGGCTCCTATCTTTCCCAAGGCCTAATTATTTAGCTCTCTCTCTACTTCTATGACTTCTCCAAGATCCTTTCAATATACTCCCCCTCTTAGTGAGTGAAAGTCATTCTATATTCTGTGAAACTAGGGAACCATAACTAATACTCTGAATAACTTGGCATCTTTAGGCATTTCGACTAAGGAAAGTTAAAACAACTAGACACACCTTACTATAAGTATACTCTCTGGTTCCTTAGAGTCTCCCATGTATTTGTATTGTTCTCCAAAGCTGGAAGGTCACCCAGTCACAATCAGAAAATAAATATAGTGTTTTCTTCTTTCTCTTTTTAAAAAACATTCTCCTTAAGTATAAGTCTGGATGCTTGAGGTCAATGGGTAGAGTACTCTCTTAGCAAAAAAGAATCTAGAACAATACTGGCAAAAAGAAATATAAAACAAGCCATTGTGTGACTTTCCTTTCTAGAAGTAGTATGGCAAAAAGGAAACAAACAAAAAAAAAATACACTGTACTTATTAAATAATAATTAACATTTATTAGACCAGGAACTGAACTAGGCATCTTATATGAATTACCTTATTTAATCCTCATAATAAATCTATGATGAAGATACCGTTATTAACTTCATTTTTCAGATAGGGAATTTGAAGCCAGAGAGATGAAAAGAATTGTCCACATCACATAGCTAGTAAGTGGTAGAGTCAGATGTTAAAGCCAAACAACCTAAGTTCAGAAGTGATGTTATTACTACATTATTACCTTTTTCACAAAAAGCAAACAAGAAAATATTGCTTCTTGTGCCTCATAAACCACACTAAACTATCTGAACACATATTTTGTATTCCGAAGCAAGAAGCGATTATCTTGGAACTATGTATTAAGTTGCAATGTGATGCAATTTAATATATAGTTTTAAAACCAATTTGCTAAGTGTTGACTTCAGGATTTTAAATGTATTCCACTTAACCAGCAATTTAAATGAAAATTTAAATAAATGCTATAAATGGCTGCCTCGTTTGCATGACTCATTGATTAACTCTGATATGAGGCTTATCTGTACTCAGGGTTCAGTCTCCCAGCCTTGGCCTTGGGAAGATCCTCTTCTAGGTGAGTGAGGGCAATTACTCTCAGCTTCTTGGTACCTCAACACACATAATGTGAGGCCATCCTAAAATGCAGAAATCTGCATTTACCAGAACCCTTTTGTAGAGTTTATTAAATGTAATTGGAAAAAATACACTATGAAGCTGCTTGGAATGGCAGTAAGATACAGCTCAAAGAAAAAAAAATAGATTATCTAAACTTCCTTCCAAAGAGGGAAGGCAAATGCATTGCTAAGTGGGATATACAAATTTGGGGTCAGACATGAATTGCTCAGTGATATAGATTTTCCTTCTTATCCTTTAAGCCATATAGAATTAGCTTTACCTGCATATAAAATCAGAGCAAATATTCTAAAAAAAAAATTTTACCTGGGAGCCAACACAGTCACATAAACTATATTATAGATGATGCCCCTGATATGACAAATGCAGGAGCTCTGGGGATGCCCACATGTCTCATTGCTCCTCTGGTGTTGCTAAATGAAATATTCACAGAATACCACACAAACAGATCATAAAGACTTGGCATAGGTATGCCACAGCTGATACCCACTCATGCATGGATTTGTATCCATCCAGAACTTGTGCCAAGGTTGCTTTTGCCAATTTTGTGTAGGAACATGGGATCTTAGAGCTTGACAAGCATTTATAGATCATTTAGCAAATGTCCTCATTTTTTTAATTTAAGGGAACTGAGATTTACTGGCACACACAGTGTTTGATGCTTTGACATGCTCTTCTACGGATCTGTCAGAGCCTCTCAGGGTTGTCCACACTTCACCTCTCATAAGAATGTAGAGCTTATTTCACATAATAATTGTTAGCATTTATTTAGCATTTACTATGTGCCAGGTTTTTAGGAAGTCCTTCATAAACAGTAGTACATTTATCACACATAAGAACCCTGTGAAGACACAAACAACTAAAACTCACTCTGATTAAGTTAAGCAGACAAATAATTTATTGGGAGGGTGCATGTTTTCTAGAGTCGTGTAACAAATTACCACAAAATTTAGTAGCTTAAAACAACAATGATGTATTATTTCTCATGATGCTATGACTTAGCTGGGTAATTCTGCTGGTCTTGTCTAGGCTCACTCACACAATTGATCAACTTGCGTGCTGGCTTGGAGCTGAGCTTAGCTGGGAAGATTGGGATTGCTGAACCTCTCTATCCACATGGATTTTCATTACCAAAGAGATTAGATGGCCTTCTTCACAAGGTACAAAAGATACAAAGTAGTGAAGGCACTCATGTCACATGCTTTTGCACAAATTGTCATACACTTTATGAAAGAAGAATCAAACCAATTCTACAAATACGGAAATGAGAATCAGAAAGGTTAGTTAACTTGATGAAGATCATATAGCTGTTGTAGTAAATAGCAGAGCTAATATTCAAACCATAATTGATGTAACGTCTCTTCTTTTTTCATTAAACCATGCTTCCTCTTTCATCGGGGAGATTGGACTAACACACACAAAACAATAAAAAAACAATTAACTACTAAACTGGCATATTGTATTGAACACTTCTGGGCAAAACTGTCATCATATGTATGTTCCACAATTACTTTCTAAAATTCTGTTTTGTTGTGCCATCAGCTTGAAAAATAAGGCCACCGATGAAGAATATTAGGAAATTGAATTTTTCATAGATTTTCTTTCTCCTCTATCACTGTTTCATACAAATTAGGTACTGAAATAAAACTGAGCTGATGGCATAACAGAATATACCATGATGAAAATACATATGAAGAAAATAACTTCCTTGAATGTATTCTTTGACCCACATAGCATCTGAAACAACAGATATGTCATAAATGTCCACTAAGTCTCTATCGATTGTGCAAGTCAATACAAAGCATTAGGGGATCAAACAACAAAGGACGGAGAATACTGAGTTGGGAATAGACTTATCAGCTAAGAAACTCAAACAAAGGGAGGACTTAGCAATATATTTCATGGGCAAAAAATGGAGTGTGGAATTTTAAGATTTGTCAGTGCTGCAGCTAAATCACCAAAACAGATTTTAATATTTAACGATGGCTTGCTGACATCAAATAATTCAGACAGTTGCTCTGTAACATTTCCCATTAAGAGCTCTTGAATGCTGAAATTTTTAAACACTGCACCAAGACATCTCAGATGCTGGTGGAAACAAAGGAACAAACAAACAAACAATCCAATTCTGATTTAACCCATATTTTGCAGGGATGACTTCTGACTTTTAATTATCTGCTCTGACAATATGCATAGAAGGCATCCTCTGGAATTTGAGATGGGGGAGTTTTAGTTGAACTCTAGCCCAATGTAGTTCTGTAAGTAGTACTTTAGTACATCCTGATTAAGCATGCTCTCAGCTAAATGATGCACAACAATGACTTGCCATACTCTGTCAATGATTCTATGGCTAATGTCAGTTTTTCAATTAAATTCCTATTCATGTAATTAACATAAATCACCTTCCAGCATTTCTGAAAGTGTTCCTCACAACACACTCAACCCACTTCAGGCATAGAAAGCTATGTTATCTCAAGAGCATCTCTGTACTATTTTGCTTAAACAAAAAGTTTGTAGCCAGGAATTAGTGAAGGAATAATTCAGCTTCAAATGATCATATGACTGGTTGACATTTGCCACCCATTGCTTTTCCCCCTTTAAAGAATGGAGCACTTATCTACTAAGCCTCACTTACCATGGGGCACTTCATCAGGAGACCTAAGACCAGCTTTGTGCATATTTATCTTTGGCAATTACACTGCTGAAGTCAGTGCCTGTTTCAATGGCGGTGGCTCAAGCACCACTTTCATGTATTGCAAGGCTATTTGTGGCACCATTACCTTTATGACACTCAGATATACTGAGAAAACATAGCATCTTTATTTTGGTCCCTAATTCATCTTGTCTTCCCTTGAGTACCCATTCCTGGAAAGAGGTAACAACATTTATTTTAATTTAGTCCAACCTACTTAAAATTTGGTCAGATATAATAAATTGAACAGTCCCTTTGGGCAATGCTCAGTTTTACTGGGTGAAAGTGCTTGACCCCTCAGACTTCCATTCCCCACCTCACCTAGTACTGTTCTTAATGGTTTCTAGTTACATGGAGAGAAAAGCATGTGTTACTCAACTTTAAGATGGAGGAAGAGTGGTAGGTCCTTGAATCAGTGTGGTGTCCACTGGCACCTTTGTCTCTGGGCAATCTCACTTATCTACGTCTTTACACCTTTCCCATCTGACAATCAGGGCTGAGGCATAATCATGTTCTCTTTTCTCTCATCTTGGCCAGGTACTGGGGGTGCTTGCTGTTGAGGGTGGTATCCTCTGGGCTTATGCCACATCCTTAATGAGGTATCTCATCAGGTTCCCCAGTAGAAAATAGAGCAGGTCCATCCCCTGGTTTCTGCCTTCCTCCTTATCAGAGTGGGATTATGGGAGGATCAAGGGTACACAATCCTGCTACCTTCCTTCGAGGGTCCTTCTGAGTCACCTCCACTCCTTAAGGAACTAAATCCAGCCTCTCCCTCTCCATCTGACTTCACTGAATCTTCACTTTTGCTTGGAATTAGTTCCAAGGTGGTCTTGTTTCAGGTGATGTTGGTCAAGATCTCTGTTGTTGTCTTCAGTATTTCCATAATCTACTACCCCTCCCTGCCCTTAACTTGGATCGTAAGTAGTAAGAAATAGAGACCAGGTCTTTCAACACTTGCTTCTCATGCTTCAATCTCTCTCTCTCTCTCTCTCTCTCTCTCTCTCTCTCTCTCTCTCTCTCTCTCACTTTCTCTCTCTTAATTTAAAATATATATATTTTTATTGATTTCAGAGAGGAAGGGAAACCTCCTGGTTCATAGGTTGACACTCAACCAATGAACAACACCAGATGGGCTCAATCTCTTTTTCTCTCCCCATTATTAACTCAGATTATAGTGGAGATTTTTGTTATTGCCTCTTCCTACATTAACTATTGCTTTTTTGGATCCTAACTTCATGGATAACTTTTAAAGGTATAAAAGGGTATCATCTCTGTGCTAAGAACAAAATTGCATGATTACATCTTCTAGGCCTAGTAGATCACGTTAAAGGGAAAATAAAAGAATTTAGAAAGCCCTATCTCAAGGCAATAGCCTGACTTGTAAAACTATTGCTTTGCTTTGAAACTCTTATTTTGGCCACTGGAACCTAAACAGTAATTGTTTTTCTCTTTGCATTCTACCTGTAAAGATCATATTCTCTCTCCAGGAATACAACTGCTGGTAAAGAAGAGCAAGGTATTCAGAAAGAGCAGAAAAGCATAATGATATTATTTTGAATCTGCTCTAAAATTGGATTATGGTGAGGGATGCACAATTCTGCAAATTTACTAAAAATTGCATTGCACATTCAAACAGGCGAATTTTATAATATATAAGTCATTCCTCAATAAAGCTCTTAAAAGTGTAAAAAAGAGTGAGAGACAGTTCTTCAGCACCCTGTAAGCTGTGCTGTGGGCCTCTTAGTGGTGGTGCTGGTGGGAGCAGTGAAAACAGAACAAGTTAGGAGAGAAGATGCAGTCATTGTTCTCTCCCCCAGAGTTAGAGATCAATCATACTCCCAGTGAGAAGAAAGCTAGGCTTTTCCTTTAAACTGGAACTTACCTGCCAACTTTGTTTACATGTGTATCTCTTGAGCAATAAAATGTTATCAGAGGGTTCAAATCATGAGCACGAACTATAATTAATCATGTATATGTTTACATAAAAATATTTTTTCCATTGATACACACTCTTCTTACCTGGCCATTGCAAATATCTAGAACATTTACAAGAATTTAGATGAATTCAAAATAAATAGAAAGTTGTCAATATAACAAATAATTATAAACTCTTCTCATATAGACCTTTTTCATACCTCATTCAGAGGCAATCTACCTTATATTATGGACAATTCCAACCTCTTGTGTGATTAAAAAAAAAAACACACACACACACACACACACAAGATGAGATAACCATGTTACAAGCAATAAATTGGAGGAAGTGTGGCAAGTGATGATTAAAGATGCTACTATGATTTATGAGAGAAAAGAAAATATAGTGGACACCTACAGGAGACTATAATGAGGGAAATACAAACAATATAAAAGAAGATGCAGGAACTCAAGAACAGAAATCTGACATCATTCAATGAAGGAACAAGCAGCTGGGCACATCTCAGCTCTTGAGAAATGTTATGTTATCCAGTGCTCACAATGGCAATGCCAAGATATACAAAAGAAGATTAAACTTGTTCAGGGAGGCAAGCATATTTTTAAATTACTTTATAAATATTTCTATCCTTAAATATCATTTTTGTTTATTTGTTTTTTAGTTTTTAAATTGGATTTTGTTTTTTTGTAGTGGTAAAAACATATAACATAAAATTTACTTTATCCATTATTTTTAAGTTTATAGTTCACTATGTTAAGTATATTCACATAGTTACAATACAGGTCTCCAGAACTTTTTCATCTTCAGAACTGAAACTCTACCCACGAAATACTTATCCTTCTCTCCCTCTTCTCTCAACCCTGGTAACCACCCTTCTACTTTCTGTTTCTATGAATTTGACTACTCTAGGTACCTCATATAAGTGGAATCATACAATATTTGTCTTTGTGTGATTGGCTTATTTCACTTAGCATAATGTCCTCAAGGTTCATACCTGTTGTAGCATGTTATGGGGTTTCTATCTTTTTTTAAGGCTAAATAATAAGCTTTTATGTCTATATACCACATTTTGTTTACCTCTTCATCCATTGATGGACATTTGGATTGCTTCCATCTCTTGGCTGTCATGAATAGTGCTGCTATGAACTTGGGTGTGCAAAGATCTCTTTGACACCCTGTTTTTAATTCTTTTGGATGTTTATCTACAAGTGGGATTACTGGATTGTATGATAGATTTTTTTTAAATTTTGGGGAACCTCCATATTGTTTTTCATAGCAGTTGTATCATTTCAGAATCTCACCAACAGTGTACAAGAGTTCTGATTTCTCCACCTCATCCTCAACACTGTTATTTTCTGTTCTGGGAGGTTTTTTTTAATAGTAGCCATTCTAATAGGAGTGAGGTGATTTCTCATTGTGGTTCTGATTCGCATTATTCTGATGACTAGTGATATTGAGCATCTTTTCTTATACTTCTTGGTCATTTGTATATCATCTTTGAAGAAATGTCTGTTCAATTCTTTTGCCTTTTTAAATTGGGTTACTTGATTTTTATAGGTGAGTTGTAGAAGCTCTTTATATATATTCTGAATATTAACTTCTTATCAGATATAAGAAGCGCAAATATTTTCTCCCATGTCATAGGTTACCTTTTCACTCTTTGTTTGTATCCTTTGATGTACAACAGATTTTAAGTTTGATGTATTCTCATTGGTCTCCTTTTACTTTGTTGCCTAATGCATTCTTGTCACATCCAAGAAACCATTGCCAAATCAAATGTCATGAAGATTTCCCCATGCTTTCTTCTAGGAATTTTATAGTTTTGAGTTTTAAGTATAGGTCTTTAATTATTTTAAGTTATTTTTGTATATTGTATAAAATAAGAATACAACTTCATTGTTTTGCAAGTGAATATCCAGTTTTCTCAACACCTTCTGTTAAAGAGACTATCCTTTCCCTATTGAGTGGCCTTGTCACCCTTGGTGAAGATCATTTGACCATATACATTAGGGCTTGTATCTATGGTCTCTGTTCTATTGCATCGGTCTATCTGTCTGTCTTTCTGCCAGTACCACACTGTTTTGATTATTGTAGCTTTGAAATACGTTTTGAACTCAGAAAGTGTGAGTCCTCCAGCTTGTGTTGTTTTTCAAAATTGTTTTGGCTATCAGGGGTCCCATGAGATTCCATATGAGTATTAGGATAAATTTTTCTATTTCTGCAGAAATTGCTCTTGTAATTTTGATACAGATTATGTTGAATCTGTAGTTCACACGGGTATAGAGGTGTTTTAACAATAATATTTTAATCCATGAACCTGGGATGTGTTTCCACTTATTTGTGTCTTGTTAAATTTCTCTCAGCAATGTTTGTAGTTTTCAGTGTACAAGTCCTTTACAACTCTTATACTCATGTGTAAGTATTCTTTTTTTTATGCTATTGTAAATCTTATAAGTTTCTTTATACAAATTTTAAATGTTTGATGTTTAAAGTGATTACCAGTACATATTCCTAGAAGTGGGATCACTGGGTCAAATCAGAAGGAATACATGCACCTTATGTTTATAGCAGTGCAATTTATAATAGCTAAAATTTCAAGACAACTCAAGTGCCCAACAGCAGATGAGGAAATAAGAAAGCTGTGGTACATTTACAAATGGAATACTACATGCCTGTAAAAAAGAAGAAACTCTTACCATTTGTAACAGCAAGGATGGGCCTGGAGAGTATTATGCTAAGTGAAATAAGCCAATCAGAGAAAGGTAAGTATCACATGATCTCACTCATATGTGGAATAAAATGAGCAAAATAAACTGATGAACAAAATGCAGAGACATAGAAGCATGGAACAGACTAATGAATGGTCAGAAGAAAGGCAGGGGTGGGTGGTGGGTGGGGAGTGATTAACCAGGGAATTTATATGCATATACACATAGTTATAGTCACAGACAATAGTGTGGTGAAGGCTTGGGAGGGTGGGTGCAGGGTTGAGAGGGTCAATGAGGAAAAAAACAAAGGGACATCGGCACTACTTTCAACAATAAAGATAAATTTAAAAAAATAAAGTGACTAGCAGTGAGAGAGACATCTGTGGAATAAACAAGTGGTATACCATTGGTCCAAATCCTTCAACTCTAAATATTCTTTTTTCTCACCCAACTCCAAATCCTTCCATATCTCAGTCTACAAATGTTTGTCATTCCACCACCAATGAGGAAACGAAAGGGAACAGCAAAGATGCATTCCATGGTATTCTCTTGAGTCTGAAGACCAACACTTTTGGGATCCATCTCTAGCATGAAGGGCCCCAGACAAAAATCACAGAAAAGACAACTTTAAGTATTTAAATCACATCTAGCAACGAGGAACAAAGCTCAGCCAGGGCAAGAGAATGCCTGCTCTGTGATAATTCCATTCCCTAATAATTTTGTGATGTATTTTTCATAAAATAAATATCAGGTGAAAACTGAAGTTGAGGGTCTCTCTCTGTGATTCATTTCATGTGCAAGTCTTCAGTGCCTGTTGAAGGGCTAGTCCTTAGACTAGTGATGGCAACAGATGCAGGACCAACTTCAGTTCCCTAAACCCATCTGAGATAGACTCTGTCCTTGTATAGACTCAGGAAGATATTGAGCTCATTCATCATAATTTAAGAGTAGCAGGGGGGGGAAAAAATCTATCTTCCATGCTACATTTTTTCTCTTGTATTCTCTCTTTGTGCTGTTTCAGTTTTGAGCAGGAAGAATCTTAAAAATCACTGTCCCTTTTTCAATTATTCTATTAGGACTCATAGGAGTCCAAGATCTCCTTTCCTCATAATAGAATGCATTTGTTATTTGGTTTGGAGGATTTATTTAAAATAAATCTATTTCCAAACAAACTCCCCATGGAGTTGCATGAATATTTACCCATGTAATTCAGTTTGATAAAATTATTGAGGGAGGAAGGTAGGACATACTTATCTTCAATGTGCCAGGTACTTGACATATGTTCTCATAAAATCCCATGAGGTAAGTAGTGTTGTCTCTTATCACTTCCATTGCATCAGTCAATGAATGAACTGTTGTCCTGGTCTACAAGGAGCAAAGCTTCCTTTCTCCTCCTGTTTGTTTAACAGCAATTTGACCAAATGCAATTTGGTCAAGATGATCATTTGTCAGAAAAAGAAATATTTCTCATCATTGCATTTCCAAAGATTGGTAATGCTTATGCACATCTAGGCAAATTTTCAACTCTATATTTTGCCTTAAAACATTGTTAATCCTTTTCTAGAATTGTAGAGCTCTCCCCCAACTCTTTTTTTGGCTATATATTTTGAATTAATTTTTAGTCAGTTATTTTCCCCTCTATCTTGTTTGTGATAAAAATGTTAAAGTCACCTCAGTATTCAGCAATAGGGGGTTAATAAGAACACATTTAGATGTCAGCGTAAGGATTTGTATGAATAATAAAAATGACATCCATGCCCATGTAAGATGACAAAAATCAAACCAGATGAATACAGCTGGAAAGCCTGGCCTAAATTGAATGAGAAAAACATCTAAGCCAAACAAAAGCCCCATCCCAACCCTCTCCCCTACCAAATTATTATTTTTCTTTTTTTCTATCAGAGCACTGAAGACCCCCTACAGAAAATACAGATGAGAAGAAACTAAGAAAAAAATACATTATTCACTCAATCTTGCACAATTACTTTTTATCCCCAAGTGTGTATTCTTTCTGCTCCAGTTCCATAAGTATAAATGAATTACTATTTTTCAACAAAATGGACTCCTACTGTACAAACTATTCTACAATCTATTGTAATTTAAGTAACCCAGCATTTATAATTTTCAAACTAAACCGTATTTCTAAACATTATTGCATTTCAACTACTAATGGTAGAGAAGAAATAATTGCCTGAAAATTAAATAAGAGATCAAAAGTAAAATAGAACAAAATATGAAATTTTCTGAAAACAGATTTTAAAAAGGGGCTTAAAAAATTAAAAGTTTTCAAAGCTGCCAGATAATACTCCCAAATTACTAATACTTAAACTAATTGGTAAACGATGATATCAATTTTTAACCAACTCATTATAATGCTTAATGAAGTTAATGCAAAAAATGAGATGAATATAAGAAGCTCAGTAAAATGATTTACTGTCTAATAATAAAAAGCCTAATAGATAAAATGACTTCATGGTTGTTTCTATAATTTAAGGATTAGACTAAGAAATGTAACTTAGACAAGTGGAAGAGCTGGAGTTCAAAAAAAGGCAATCTTCAATAAAAATGCTGAACCAGGAGAACAAAAGCAACAAAATTCAGTTTGTGGAGGATTCTATAGGTCAAGCGGCCCAGATTCTTCAACAGATAAATTATAAGAATTGAAAAAGGACAGGAGGGTAAATCTAGATATTAAAAAATGGGTAACACTAAATTATTATGTTTAGGAAGACATACTTGGGCAGTTAAACTATAAAAAATGCAATTAAGTAAATACTATCAAAATCAGGGGAATAGTTACTTCTAGGGGAGGAAAACGGCTATCATTGGAATGGGGCACATAGGACATGTGCCCACGATGATGGGACAATTATATTTCTTCATCTGGGTGGTAGTCTTAAGCATACAAGATGATATCTAGGTGTTCTATATAACCAATCTCTCATAAGCCGAAAAGAAGTTTAATGGACGCAAAACAGAACCAGTCATTGTGGAGTTTCAGCCTCAGGAATCATCACAAGCTCAATGTGAAGGGAAAGCAGGGAAGGAGAGAAAGGGGCTGTGCCAGAACCCATGAGTGTCAGGCGCCAAGTTAATGGAGAAGAATTCTATTTCTGAGATATAATTTTTTTCTAGCATTCTCCCTTTTCCATATCCATTCTACCACAGTGGGATGGAATGGGGTACCATCCTCAAATGAAGAGATCAGGACTTCTAGAGAAGAAGTATAGCAGGGCTGGATAACAGGGAGGGGATTAGAGTGCCTGTGAGGGAAAATCTCAAACACGGGGTGGTAGGGATTACCTTCAAGACTGAAAGGAGTCCCCCACTTGGAAGGGAATGGTGATGCTACTGGCAGATCCTAGAAAAAGAAACCCAGGACCCCTCTTCTCAGACAGAAAACTGAAGAAGGAATGAGAAATTAGAAAGAAAACATGATCATGGTGCTCCCTGAGATGTTATAAAAGAAACATTAAAACCTATGCCAAGTATATAAATATATAAGGTTAAAGGTTACTCATTCACACATATATTCCCAAAGAAGTGTGATTAAAAAAAGAAGAGGAAGCCTGGCCGGTGTGGCTCAGGTTGAGCATCAACCTATGGTTCGATTCCCAGTCAGGATACATGCCCGGGTTGTGGGCTCAATCCCTAGTTTGGGGCGTACAAGGGGCAGCGGTTCAATGATTCTCTCTCATCATTAATGTTTCTATGTCTCTCTCCCTCTCCCTTCCTCTGAAATCAATAAAAATGTGTTGTTGTTTGTTTTTTAAAGAGGAAGAAGAAGAAACTATCCTGCTTTAAAGAGGTTCTTGTTCCTGGAACTAATCTTGCAAAGAAAGGATACTAAAAAAAGGATACTCAACAGTAGCCATCTTGAAAGCACAAAACAATTAGGAGACACTTACAAATTAGCTATTCCAATTACCTCATTGACCTCTACATCCAATTTTCAGAATATAGTAAGTTTATTTAAGGGAGCCCACTACCTGCCAGACAGTATAGTATTATGCTGTATATTATTCCTAATCTTTACAATCATTCTAAATGGTGGATATTTTTGTCCCTACTTTACAGATGAAGACACTGAGACTCCCAGAGGATAAATTCTTATCCAGAGATACACAGGAGGCGTAGGCAGAGCGCTGTGCATTTTTCTCCTTCCTCTGTTCCCAGAGTTGCCCGCAGAGAAGCAGAGAACAGCATGACCCACCATGGGTCTGCCTGCTCCACCTTCTAAAATGGTCTCACTGTAGTGACCTAAAAGAATGTGAGCACTGGTAAACCTGCTCTGAAAAAAAAGGCTGTTAGAGAGCGAGTGCCATGGGACACACCGCCCTTTTCCCTCAGAAAGGCCAAGCTGCCTTTTATTCCCAGCAACCAGAGGGTTCCTACCCCCAGGGACAAGCCTAGACTCCTAGCCTGACACTAGAGATGGTGTGAGCCCCAGGCCTGTCACCAGTAGGAACCTTTAAATACTGACAGTCTTTTCTCCCAGCTTTCCCAGCCAAAGGAAGAGGAAAGAATGCTGCTGTCACTTTAGTGAGCTTAGAGCCATATTCTAGGGTCCTTCCAGCATTCTTCCTATGATCCCTGCATTTGCAGGCAAAGGATGCTGCTCAAGTCACTTGTAGACATGCAGCATTATGGCCCAGCAGGAGGTACCAGGGGCCAGGAGTTAGGTGTTAGGAGTGTGGGGTCTGGAGGTAGAGGGCCGGAGTTGAATGTTCAGAGCTAATACACTAAGAGCCTCAGTTTTATTTAAAAAAAAAAAAAAAGGCAGACAATGAGGAGGAAACTGGTCTTGCAGAACTTGTTATCTAAATGCAGAGGCCATGGAACTGTGAACAATGCACTGCCCTGGGGGTGGGGGGGGGAGGGTTGTTATCGCTGGCCCCAGGACAGATCATTGGATATGGCCTGGGGACCCCCAACACCTGGGGGCCTTCCTGTAAGCCCACGAAAGGGGGCGGAACCATAGCTGCAAGAGGAAGACACCAGAAGGTTATAAAAAGTGAAGCCCTCTGCGTGTTTCTTCACTCTGATTTGGAAATTATTCCCGGAGTCCACTAGTGTTAATAAACGGGGTCCCTCCCTTTCTCTAGGAAGCGTGCTTGGTATTTCTTTGGTCTTCTGTAACTACAATACTGGTTCCCCTCCCATTGACTTGTTAGTGATTAGTGAAGAGGAAGGATCAAATAAGATAGACTTGTAGCTCAGCATAGCAGATAGTAAGTGTTGAATAGATGTTCTTAACACTTCTGTTCTAAGTGAGAAGTGATCTATGGGCAATGAATTTGCCTGCAGTGGGTTACATTTAAATGATGATTTAAAAAAAAAAAAAAAAGGTGCCCTAACCGGTTTGGCTCAGTGGATAGATAGAGCGTTGGCCTGCGGACTGAAAGGCCCCAGGTTCGATTCAGGTCAAAGGCATGTATCTTGGTTGCCAGCACATCCCCAGTAGGGGGTGTGCAGGAGGCAGCTGATTGGTATTTCTCTCTCATCAATGTTTCTAACTCTCTATCCTTCTCCCTTCCTCTCTGTAAAAAAATATATAAAATATATTTTTTAAAAAAGGTAATGAAAATTAAAAGGGTTACAGAGAGAAAGAAAACCAAAAGATAAAGATGGGGCAAAGAAAATTATGCAGAAAATTTGTTCCTGAATGTTATCGTTTTATACTATACCAGATTTATAACAGTACACAAAAGTCAGCTTTTCACAGCAAAAAAGCAATTCTATCCTCCTCCATTAAAACTTGAAATTTGTTTCCATTTTTATAGTTTCAACAAGCATCAAAACGATGGATAAAATTAAAACAATGACTTTGCCCACCAAATTATGGGGAAGGTTTATTTCAAACCACAAAGGAAAATATTATTAAAGTCCAAAGAATTATTTTTTTAGTGGAATTAAAATCTGAATCTGGTGTAATTAACTGCCTAAACTTCTCTTGGATATACTATAGCAAGATCATAAACTCATAAGCTGGGCGGTATCAAAGCATGAGGCGTAGAATAAGCATTCTCTATCTGAAATACGATTCCTTGTGACTTTCTGCTGTAATGTCGAGTCTGTAACAGATATCCTGCAACGCAGTTCAACACAGGCATATCATTTAACATACTGATCAGATGTCACCTTGCACGATCGTGTCATCTATACTTGGAAGTTTACTAAGTCTGACAGATACATATCCTGTACTCCTTTAAGATGGTATAGCAAACATTTGGCACAATTAGGTGTTATTACACATGTTATTGCCTTATCGCCTGCTCAAGAATAACAGCAGCCTAAGCTTTCCAGTATTTTCTGGAGTTCAGATTTAAGGTTAAATTTCACACCTCACTATTCATATATGCCAACTATAGAAATCCTCAGAAACTACAGACATGCCTGGTTACAAGAACACATATGGAACAGACTGGAATCTCAGAGGGAAGGTGGGGGTAGGTGGATGGGAGGGAAGAGATCAACCAGAGAACTTGTATGCTTATGCATAATCATGGACACAGACAATGGGGTGGTGAAGACTTGAGGGTGGAGGGGAGCGGGGGAGGAGCTTGCTAGAATGGGTCAATGGGGGAAAAAGGAAGACATATGTAATACTTTCAACAATAAAGATTTTTTTAAAATAAATAAATTAAAAAGTCCAATTACAGTCCCCCACCCAAAGGAAGAATAGATACTTTTTTTTTTTTAAGTTTATATCAGAGTTCTAAGGGGTGTGTGGCTTTAAAACATAAATTAAGATTAAAAACAGTTCAGGGATAAGGTAGTCAGATACAATTTTCCTGCCCAACTGAGCCTCAAATTAGGAAGCCTGACATATTATTAGGACATTTTTAAATCAACAATATGATTTACACTTCTCAATTAGTTCTCAAATAGCCAGATGTCTTACATTACAGTGTGTGTTCACTTTAGGAACACAAAAGTGATAGTTTTACAATAGGCTCCAGTAGTTTAAAGTGCCAGTATTTTTGTGCCATATAATGAAAACAATAACAATGCAAATTAAAAAAAAAAATTTAAAGAGAATACAGAGCAGTTATGTGGGAACATTCCTTGGGACTATACAAGGAAGACATGAACCGTTTCTTGCAGCACTATGGTCCTTGCTTTGCCAACGCCTGTGCAGACTCCCAGCCCTGAAAATGACTGATCCCCAGGGAAGCCAAGCCAGTGTACCTGACGCACCCGTGGAGCCCAAGCCCCCAGAGAGTTCCAACTGAACGCAGCTTCATTATCCAAAAGGGTTATTGATGCAAAGGGGAGTTATTCCTAGAGGAGCACTCCTCCTAAAGGTCAACAACTAGCTAGTTAGTAAAATGCTCAGACAGCAATCATAACAAGAACCTTTCAAAGCAGAGGTTCTTAACCAGGAGGTACACGGAGGCGGTGAAGGGGTCTAGCTTGGAATCTTCAGCAAACATCCCAGCATGTATTATAGGTGAATTCGGATGGGAAAGGGGCTCAGAGCATTTCATCACACGTTCAAAGCAATGTGAGACCCGTGTGCCCATTATTGTACAGTAGGTCTAATGACTCCGAGTTATAAAGTCATTTTGGGGAATTCTGCTGCCACAGTGCCTTCTTTGAACAAGTCAAGTCCCAGTCTCCCACCCCCAAGCTTCAATCAGAAGTACATTAGGTTATCACCCACTCTGTGAGACCAAGGCAACCTCTTTTAATGCCTGTATGTAGAGTAGTGGGTGGTGGTGGGAGGGCAGGGTGATGCTGTGCATGTCCCAAAGTAGAAGCAAAATCACCTTTCTTTCAGGGAAGGTATTTCTCTTGTGTCTAAGGGTACCCACAGCAGCACACCAAGAAGCCCTGAAACCCTTTGCGTTTCAACAAACGGTATAATGTGCATTGTTTCAAGCGGTTCTCTGCTCTTTATATACATTAACTTGTTTAATTCTAAAGGTAACCCTGAAAGATGCAGAAAGGGTGCAAAAGTCCACCAAGAGGAAGACTCCCAATCCATCCCAGCCACCTTACAGGGACATGACCCTTCTCCTAGTTCCCTGTGCCAATCAGCAGCGGGGTGATTAAAACCTGCCTGGGCCGGGGGGGGGGGGGGAGGGCGGGGGGGGAGCAGTTAAAGACTAAAAACAGCTGCCTCTCCAGGAGAGTCGTTACCTTCCACTGGGCACTCGGGGTCCTGGTCGCTGCTCATCGCTGCTCCCCAACACCTTGCTGCCCCCTGCGCGGTTCCCGCAGTCTCGGCAGCGGCTGTGGTTGCTGAGGCAGCGCCCTGCTTGGGGACCAGCAGGTGCACCTGGGCAAGGGGAGGGGCCTGGATGCACGCAGGGCGCTTCTTTCACTTTGCCATCCCAGGCTTCAGTGCCAGCCTCCTGGAGACAGCTGCTCTCTGTTAATACTTGGTGTGAGACTGGCTGCACGCCACTCACTTGAGTCAGGGCCAGGGGCCCTCCGCCCTGGGGGAGGCATGAGGAATGTGTGTATTTGCCTGGGTGGGAATAGGCAGGAAGTACCCGCAGCAGCCCTTCTAGGCCAGAGGCTGGGCGAGGCAGGTAAGGGAAACTTGGTCCCTGATCTCCCCGAAGTCCAGCCTTTTGGAGTAACCACTTCGCCGGGTCTGATCTGGCCTGAGAAGCCCTAAGCTAAATATGATGCCTGCTCAGGGGACCTCTGTTAGGGCATCTGAGGTGAACAGGATCCGCTACCCATTCATTCAGTACTGCCTTGACATTTAAGAGTTCTACAAATGAATTCCTTTTCCCGATCGGATTTCAGACTTAAAATCCTGCATAATTCCACCTTTGGAGAAGGGAAAGGGATAGGCACCTTGTTGCTGGTGGTTATGAGCAAAAGGAGGTGGTGAATTAGAAAGGTGGAATATTTGTTTGGATTTTAGACTAAAATTTTCTCAACACGGTGTTTCTTCCAGCAAGCCCAGGGAAGTTGGGCATTAGCCATGTTCCTATTGTAAATTTAAATTTAATCAGTGAGTGCTGCTTTTTTGTCATTCCTCCAACAAGCTTTATGTTTAAAGTGAAATTCCCTTAGGAGCTTTTAACTGAGCTGTTGATATGATAGGAGCAATCAGTTAATGCCACTTTGAAGCAAGTTTATGACAACTACATTAGGGAACTGCATATGTAATCCAGATCCTTCAACGGCTGAAAATAAAGATCCTGGTTTACTTTTGCACAGAGCCCAGTGTCAGTCCTTTGCAGGTGAATTGTTTCTTCGGGCCAGCTCAGGTAAAGGCTCTATCAGTGAAGTTAGTCAGACATTTTCTCTCAAATTGGAGCTGATTATTCCTAATATGCCTACAACTAGAGTTATTAAAAATATTAATGTTAAGAACCCACAGACAAGTTTTATGAAGTTTCTGAGTCCCCTCCCCATCTATCCATCATCAGGAAGGTGTGGTATTATGAGATTCTAAAACCAGGTGAAACCTTTAATACTGATAGCTACCGACAACAAATAATCAATTTGAACCATGCTTTGATCGTAAAACCATCAGAATGGGCCAGAAGACACAGCAAAGTAATTTTGCTTCATGATGACGCACCATCACACACTTCAAAACCAGTTAAAGACACATTAAAAGATCTTGCCTGGGAAGTATTCACCAGACCTTGCTCCCTCAGATTACCACTTGTTCCGATCAATGGCACACGCACTTTCTGAGCAGCACTTCAAAATGTAGGAAGAAGTGGAAAATTGGGTCTCTGAATGGTCTGCCTCAAAACAAGAAAAGTTCTATTGGGATGGTATCCACAAATTACCTGAAAGATGGGGTAAATGTGTAGCTAGCGATGGATATTACTTTGAATAAAGCACTTTTGATGTTTCTTTTGAAATTATCGTGTTTTCTTTGATTGCAAAATCCGCATTTTTAACCGGTAAATGGTCAATCTCCATTTTTAACCGGATCCTATTGAATATGGCGGGTGGTTTAATACTTCCCAGGCAAGATCTTTTAACGTGTCTTTAACTGGTTTTGAAGTGTGTGATGGTGCGTCATTATGAAGCAAAATTACTTTGCTGTGTCTTCTGGCCCATTCTGGTGGTTTTACGATCAAAGCATGGTTCAAATTGATTATTTGTCGGTAGCGATTAGTATTAACGGTTTCACCGTTAGAAGCTCATAATACACCACACCTTCCTGATGTTGATGGTTGACCTGGGTCAACCCATGATTTTGGGATTCTCAAAATAAATCCACTTTTCATCGACAGTCACAATTTGATGCAAAAAAGACTTTCTTTCGTGCCATTGAAGCAACATTTTACTGATGATTTATCGGTTTTCCATTTGTCTTTCATTCAGTTGATGTGGCACTCATTTTTGTTCCTTTAAAATCTTTCCCATTGCTTGTCAACGATCAGAAATTGTTTGCTGAGCAACGTTTAATCTTTCTGCAAGTTGTTTTTGAGTTTGACACACATCTTCATCCAATAATGCTTGTAATTATTGGCCTTCAAACTTTTTCGGTTGACCTGGACATTCTTTGTCTTTCACATCGAAATCATCACCTTTAAAGCATTTAAACCAGCGTTCACAAGTATCTTGAGATGGAGCATGTTCACCATAAGCTTCCAAAAGTATACGATAACTTTCAGCAGCACTTTTCTTCAAAATAAAGTAATGAATTAAAACTTCCCGAAAATGCTCTTTTTTTGGCACGAAATTTGACATTTTTAAGCGTAAAAATATCTATGATTTTAACACCTTCAGAAAATTTGACATATGAAGTTTTGAAGCTTGTTGTCAATACAACAAAATAGCATACATAACAAATCGCATATATATCAACATATGTGTAACTCCATCTATTGAAAAAAATCCGCATTATTAACCGGTACACCTAGTAAAGGACTGAGATCTACCTAGTGATGAAAGCAGAAATAAGAAATTCAGGAGTTAACCTTTGGTAACTCTCTTAAAAATACTGATATTTTTTAAATTTTTGGCATTATAGTAAGTGACTCCTTTCCACCCCAGGTCAGAACAGTGACCAGGGTTGGCTCTGGTAGGTTATATATCTCCCTGTCTGAAACCAACCAGGGCCATCTGGGACCACAGTACATTAAAGAAATGACAACTTACAGACCTGCACATCCTGCTCCCTCCCAGGGAATGTGCCATTCAAAATTTCTTAGATTGATAACCAGAAACTGCTCTATGAGCTCACCTGTTACTAGGTTATTTCAACTTCCATATTTATTTCTACACACAGACATTGTGTTACATTCTTTCTTGCTTTTATTCTTCAATTACTGGTACTTCCCCTGTAAGTTACTCAGGATTTAAAGTAAAATTATGCCCTCCGAATACTTTAATGTAGTGAGGAAAACAGGGTTAGAGCCAGCTAACCTTTCTTAGGTATTTTATGTTCCATGAAATACATGGGGCATTGAGAAGCCACAGCTGAGGGGATGGCTAATTCTATTCAAAGCGTTAAAAAATGTTTCCAACCAGAAGTGAAAATTTTCACTAATGATAGTTGCTATCTTTTTCTTTTCTTTTTTTTTAGAGGGTGGAAGGGAGAGGGAGAGCCAGAGAAAGAAACATCGATTTGTTGCCTCCCACACATGCCCTGAACAGGGTTGAGGATAAAGCCTGCAACTGAGGTATGTGCCCTTGACTGGAATCGAACCCGGGACCCTTCATTCCGCAAGCCAATGCTCTATCCACTGAGCCAAACCAGACAGGGCTAGTTGCTATCATTTTTAACATGTACTATCAACTAGGTACTCTGCCAATTGCTTTTCATACATTCCCTTCTATAATCCTTACAGGAATGAAAATTATTATTGTCCCCTTTTCATAGATGAACACTCAGAGGCTCAGCTTAAGTAACCTGTCCACAAACACAGAAGTGAGGAGTTTCAGACCCATGCTTGGAATGCCATCTCTGTCATCACAAAGCACGTATCCAATTTTTACACTGGATTCCACCAAAGCCTTTCAGAAAAATGGTCCTTAGAGAGTACAGATATTTGAAAACCGAATTCAAGTTTATCACATTGATGGGGTTGATGAAATGAGGTAGAATACCAGTTTTCCAGGCAGAGGGACCAACATGGCTAAAGAGTTAGCATCTTCCCATCATCAATAATTGGGTCTGTGTATCTTGGAAGGGGAAAAGCAGGAGCTGGGGGAGTCCAGAGATAAGGGTAGAGAAGAGAGCATGCCCCAGGTCATGAAAGACCTACAGACCATGTTTAGAAGCTTAGACTTTGTCCTAAAGGCAATGAAGAACCAGTGAAGAGTTCTAATTTGGGGCCAGATGGGGAGAGGCAGTAGCATATGGGAGACAGCCAGAAGCAGGGATGGCCATAGGGTGAAACCAGAGCCAAGGAGACCAGTCACAGTAATCAAGATGAGAGATGCAAGTGCTGCCACCAGGGCAGGGATGGTAAAAAACTGGGAGGAAGGACAGATAGGAGGTAAAATAGGAAGTGTGTAAAAGCTAACGGTGGGCAGGGGCCCATGTCTGCCTTTTCCATTGCTGAACAATGTCAGGCACAAACCAGGCACTGAATAAAGAGCTGTTAAATGAACACACTGACAGTCCTCATGTTGTCACTAGATTCAGAAATGGCAGGAGAATGTCTAATGAGGTATCCCTTCTCTTAGTGTTTTCCAGATCTTTCTAATCATTAGACTCACCTAGGGCACTTACTAAAAATATAGATTCCTAGCATCTTCTCTCCAATTCCTAGGTCTTAGGTGGGGACCTGAAATCTATATTTTTAACAAGCACTAATGATTAGTGGTGAGAAACTAGTGATTAATTTGGGAAATCCTGCTAAATTGATTAAAATACTATTAGCGAAGAAGAACAGAGTATTTTGTGTGTCAGTGAGGTTCCATGATGTGACCTGGGATTTTGTATTCCTTCTTCTATGCTGTTTGGAGATACACCTAAGCACTCATACTTGGACACTAGAGGACTCACATTCAAGAAATAAATGTCTATATTGTAAGCAGTGTGCCTTCCACCTGCTATTAGGATCTCTGGATAACACACAAGTTGTCTGGAAATCCCACCATTGGCTCATGCTTTGGGTCTGATCAGAAAGGAAGTGTCACTAGCTCTGGACTGTTACTTCTTAGAATGTGATTTCCAGTCTGGGAAGTGTTCATAACTAGTCAATAAAAAGTTAAAGACAGAAAATGAGGGAGTCATTTAGAGACTGTACTAGAGACCACCTCAGCACCACTGACCTCGTGGACCTGGTGACTGTTGTGGGGAGCTGTTCCGTGCATTGTAGGATGCTAGCAGCATCCCTGGCAGCTACCCACTAGATGCCAGTAGCATCCTCCTCCCAGTTTTCACACCCAAAAATGCCTCCAGACACTGACAAATGTCCCCATGAGACAAAATGTTCCCGGTTGAGAACCACTGCTTTATACCAACTTGACAGACGAATTTTATGTCTGTAGTATCTAATAATATGAAAATATTACTGGGCTTGCATTGTGCATGCCTTTTCATTTAATTTTTCTAGTAATTTCTCATTATCATATTTTACAACTAATTTATGACAGATTTTTTTAAAAATGGTTCTTCCCCACAGATAGCTTAAAACACATTGACTAATACAGAAAGTCACTATTAAAATACTTAATGGTCCTTAGAAGAAAGGACACAACCTTGGGCTATCCTAAATCCCTCTGCCATTATAGCCAGACATTACAAGGAGACTATTAAGAGATTAACTAGCCTTTGTTTTGTTTTTTATTTTTGCTTCTGTAGCTCACCATGGAAAAGTTGAGACCACCCCCACCATTGCTACACACACACACACACACACACACACACACACCAGAACTAGGTTCCCCATCCTCCAGTGAGAGTAAGCAGTTGTTCCCTTGTGTTTCACAGGAGAATTTGCTGGGGAGGGGGGGGGCCAACACAGAGACAACCCCTAAAATGCTATGGCAGAAAGGCCTAGGTCAGGGGACACAAACTGCGCAACCACTGGCTAAATTCGGCCTACAAACAGGTTTTATTTGGCTCCCATGTTGATTTTTAAAAAAACAATTGCCAAACTATTTCTCATAAAAATCTCACTGCCAGCATCTGTTGAAAAAGCAAAACCTTCCGGCCACAGTGGGCCTGGCTTCCCTCACGGTGCCCATCAGCTGAAACTGAAAAGCAGCCACTGTCCATTGCCCTCGTTTTCTGTCTCCGGACACAGCCCGCTTTCTGGTGCGTGTAGGCATGTGGTTGGCAGTGCCTGGTCTAGGCCTACAAAGCAACTAATCTGGATACTCAGAGAAACAAAGAGGACAGAGAATCTGACCTCTGAGGGTCAGAGGAGATGGGGCCAGGGACTCCCCAAGCCTGGGGGAGGGCAGGTCAGAGTTTCAAATGGCTGCAGTAACTAGGTCCTGGCCTGGGTCTTGGGCCATGGAGATAGGCAGGCTTCAGAAGGGCCTGGCAATGTAGGCACCCATGTAGGTCGGTGCAGATGGCCCATGCCTGATCTCCCTGACTGTTCCACTGGAAGCTGTCCTCCAATGATTCTGGTTTGCCAGAGCAGCAATGACCCCCACAAGCTGTGTGCAGGACCCTCTCCCATCACCAATTCCTTGGTCTTATAAGACTTAAGAACCCCCTGCTAGAGAATGCCTAACCAACCTGGCAAGTGAGTGCTCGAGCCAAACTTAATGGACCTTGGGAAAATAAGTAACTGTGACACTGATTACGCTCTGACTGCCAGGGAGCAGTTGCCATCTGTTAGAGAAACACTTAGTGAGCAGCTACCGTGTGCAGGCTCTGAGGCTACAAAGACAGATAAGGCAGATCAGCGGTCTTTGCTCTACGATGCTGCAGCTGAGGGATGGAGACAGATGTGTGAGAAGATAACTAGGGCACATTGGGCGAGTGCTATCTCAGAGCGGTGTATCAAATCCTGATGCAGCCAAAGCATAAGTAACTTGGTCTCTGCTTGGAGAAACTGGGGCTTCCCAGAGGAGATGGCATTCAACTGGGCTTCGAAAATGAGGCCAAATTCACCAAATGAAGTAATGAAAAAAAATTAGCAGTTTTGGGTGGCAAGAACAGAGGGGGGAGTGAACAGAGTGGTGGAGATATGAGAAGAAAGATGGGATGAAGTGATGTAGGTTGAATATCGACTCAACAGAAGTAGGATATTATCAACTTTGTTTCTTTGGAAGTCAAATCTGGTGACATGTTAAAGTTGGACTAGGCAAGAGGATTTAGAGACAGTCTAGTTCTGAGGCTATTTGTAAACCTGACCTAAGTAAGGCAATAGCAAGGCATTTTCTAGAAAATTAAACACTTGGACTAAATGTGGAGGTAAAATAGCAGGAGTTGAGGATGACTCGACTTTCTGACTTGGAAGATCGAGTAGATGATAAAACCATCAACAGAAATAAAAATAAAATAAAGAGCTAAAAGCGTGTTTGGAGAGGATATATAAATAATGAGTTATTTGTGATAAGTCTGAAATAATTGTGGGTCCTTCAAGTAGATGTACCAAGAGATGCTTAAAAATGAGGTACTGGAGTATCAAAGCAAATGAGAAGGAGACAAAGGGCGAACATTTCATAAACAATTGCTAAGCCACATGAAAGGCTGACATTGCCAGAAGATGGGGAGAAGGAAAGCTGGCATAGAACCCTGCTCCCCGAATTTAAGGAGCCAACAGAGGAGAGAACCCAGCAGCAAGAGAAAGAGAAGACAATTGGGGAAGTGTAAAGGTAAAGACTGGAGTAACGGAAGCTGAGAGAGAAGGCGAGAGCGGAGAAGTGGTCAGCCCTACTGTGCTCTGCAGGGGACACGGCAGAAAATCTCTCAGAGGTTCTGACTTGGTGGGTCCTGGGGAAGGCCAGTCAGCTAGCGGGGCTTAACAAGCATCCCAGGGGAGCTCTCCTCTACTTCCCGGAGAGCCCCACCTGTACATACTAGGTTTCTCATAAGACATTCCCTCAAGTCAACTTCCCTGCCATCACTACTTTGAAAATGGCTGTGTTCTTTCCCTTGCTCCCAGCCCTGCCCACGCATGGGAGGGTCAAGATGGACAGGAGGCCTGAGGCCCTCCCGGATTATGCAGTGAGAAGAAAAGGGCTGCCAATTAGAGCTAATTGTGAAGATGTTTAAAATGACATTTGCTTTTAAAAACCCTTGACTCTCAAACTATTTTCACCATAATTCGTCATTTATCTGCCTCAATTGCTACTGATGTGTTTTTGAGGGCTGGGAGGAGCACTCTGAAAAGAGATACATGTGTATATGTCAGAACTAACTTTCAGAGACATGAAGCAATCTTTTAAAAATATATATTTTTTGTTGATTTCAGAGAGGAAGAGAGAGGGAGAGAGAGATAGAAACATCAATGATGGGAGAGAATCATTGATTAACTGCCTCCTACACACCCCACACTGGGGATCGAGCCCGCAACCTGGGTATGTGCCCTGACTGGGAATTGAACTGTGACCTCCCCGTCCACAGATCAACGCTCAACCACTGAGCCACACCAGCTGGGCAATGGAGCAATTTTTTTGGTGTATTTATAGCACAGCCATTACTATGTATGCTGCTATGATGGTATGCTTGTTTCAAACCTGACATTATGAAAAACAAGAAGTGCAAGGAATGAAAATGGGCTCAGCAAACCAAACATTTTCTCCCAATTGGGTAGTGGTTCTACAATTTCAAAGCGAATACTCAGCACCAGGGATGGTTATTTATTTTCCTAAATACAAGTAATAGAAAAATGATTGGAGGTGAAATGAAATCCCTCCTGAGGGCTCCATGTGAAGAAGGATAATTGAAAAGGAGAAGCCAGGTGTCAGGCCTCTTGTGCGCAATGCAAATGAAGTTCACTTGCTCAGTGTTTTCCTGGGCAACTTTTAGTCACCTTCCCGTGGGAGCTGGCTCTCCAGTTGTTTCTGGGTGGCAGAGGGGGCGGTGTCCTGGGGCCTCCTGCTGAGGGAAAGCAGTGGCCTCGAGGGTCAGTTCAACCCAAAGCAGAGTCATAATTATGTATCAGAGTTCTCTGTATTTTTGATTAACAAAATTTTAGCTTTGCTGCTTAAAAGGTATCCAAGGTCATTGACCTGAGACTGGAAATAATGCCTGAAGGTACAGCTGGCCCACAGGGGTATTTTCTTTGGCCTTCATTAGTGTTTTTAAATTTTCTAAATAGCCAGTTTTGTTTGTTTGTTTGTTTGGTGTGTGTGTGTGTGTGTGTGTGTGTGTGTGTGTGTGTGTTTTCACATTAAACCCACATTTCATGGTCTTAAAAACATCTGGGTCATGACCCATATTCCTGTATGATCACAATGAAAAGCAAAGTAGCTTGGGCTCCCTTTATGTAGGAAGCGGATCCTCTGAATTAACTGCTCTGGGTCTCAATTTCCTTGTCTGAAAAATAGGGATAATAACCATGCCTGTCTTATATCAACGTGACGAGCAAAGGAGCTGATCTGTGTAAGTGTCACAGACTCCAGCCAGCCCAGTTTGTTAACATTCCTGCCAGGCCCTCCCACGCATTTGTGCTTGCAACCCTTGCTATAACCCATGCAAAAGAAATCTCTGGAAAGCAAAGGAAATCAAAGGAAGCTAGTGCCTTCCTGCCAAAAACTGCTGGCCCTGGGGAAAACTTAAGGTCTGAGGGGGCGCAGGACTCATCGGCTGAGGACAAGTACAGAGGCCACGTCTGTAACGCATTATAGACCTCAGAACCCTTTCCTTGTTCAACGTTGTGGTGTACGTTTGAAGTTTTGGGGTTTTCCCTTTTGTTTATTCTTTATATCTTCTCCTGTGGTTGTGAGTAGTGAAAATCCTTAGAAAATCTCAGACAATATTTGGGTGTATTTAAGAGGAAGTAAATAAAAGGTTCAAGACAAGAGTGCGCTCCTGAAAAACTCCTCGTAAGAACAACCATGCGGCATGGATCCTGGGAAAGGAGGTTGGGCCTGAGCATCCCGCGCCGGAGACGGGCTTAGAGGGAGAGGTGCACACCAGCAGGTGACACCGAATCCTCACCCAGGAGTGGCCTATCTCACTGTGCTGGCTACTTGCCATTTCTTGTCCCCGCTCTACCCTTCTCCACCCTGCTCTGTGCCTGGGGGAGTCTGACCTGCAAGGACTGTCCCATTTGGCTTCCTCGCCCTCTGGTTCCAGCTGGACTCAGCCAATGAGGGGCTTTGGTGGGAGATCAGAGAGAAGGCAAATGTGAGTTTTCTGTGCTCTCTCCCTGTTGGTTTCCCCCACACTGGTGACCCGAGTGACTCCTGCCACATGGCCCTCTCCCAGGAGCTGTTCTCTCTGAGTTCCAGTAACTGTCCTGCTTTGCCGCCTCAGGTAGGTCAAGGGGATGACAGAGGACCCCACTGCTGCCAGCCCAAGGATACTGCACCATCCTTCACTGGTTTCCCTAATGCCTGCTGGCTCCATGGAAAAGTCTTTTTATTACACTCTGTTGTTGCCGTGTGAATGTGGCATTGGCTTACACTGACTGGAAAGCTTGCCCACTTTTAAAACCCATTACCACTTATATCTTGCTTTTGTTTAAGAACAGGCCTTTCAAATTTTTCTGAACCATGTCCTTTTGGGTAAGTTATGGGGTTTGATTCCATCATTGTCTGATAAGCAATGCTCAGTCAGTTGTGAGGGGTAAATCAAGTAATGTGTTCATCAAAATATTTAATATTCATGGTAAAAATTTAAAAGTAATAATATTAATCTGTATGAACGTTTGTCTGCCATTATCTTGAAATAATAAGAAAAAAAATGCGCCGTCAATGGATGAATGGATAAAGAAGATGTGATTATATATCCACAATGGAGTATTATTAGCCATAAAAAAGAATGAAATTTTGCTTTTTGCAAATACATGGATGGACCTTGAGAGCATTATGCCAAGTGAAATAACTCAGACAGCAAAAAGATAGATACCATGTGATCTCAATTATATGTGGAATCTAAAAAAATAAAACAACAAGACAAAAATAACCCAAGGTGACGAACATAGAGAACAGACTGGTGGTTGCCTGAGGCAGCAGGTAGGAAGTGGGTGAAGGGATTCAGGAGGAACAAATTTCCACTTATACAATGAATGTCACTGAGATGTGATATACAGCATGCTGACTAGAATTAGTAATATCCTGTTGCGTATTTGAGGGTGGCTGGGAGAATAGATCTTGAAGTTTCTCAGCACAAGAAAAAAAATTTTTGTAACTGTATCTGGTGACAGATGTGGTGGACTACCATGGTGAACACTTTATAATACAAATAATTATTATGTTGCACACCTGAAACTAATATAATGTTATATGTCCTTTGTATCTCATTAAAAAAAAAACACACACACAGAAAACAATGCTTCAGTGCTTCCCTTACTGCCTTGGGCTACAAAGACTCTCCCTGTCCACCCTGGCTGCCCACCCCCTCCCCTGACCATGGAGCTCACATAGTTGGATTTTCAAGCATAAAAGAGAACTTCTACATAATTAAAAGTGAAGAAAGTCTACATAGAAGGAGAGAATGAACTTGCTAGCAAAGGAGTAGAGTTGCACTGTCCAACTACAGTAGCCACAGGCCACATGTGGCCAACGAGCAGTTGAAATGTGGCTGTTCAGAACGGAGATTTATCTCCAAGGTTTGCCTGTATCTAATTCTCTGCTTCGGAGAAGTAGCTGTAGCTTGCACTCTGTAAAATCGTTCATCAGAGAAGGACAAGAACAGTCACAGTATTTAACGAAGAGGCAGAAATGCGAGGGAGGCAACGGCGAATAATGTGGCAAGGTAAGAAAGTAAATATGTCAAGGGTAAAGAATCCCAATGGGAGCGTGGAGAATTCTGAAAATTATGGCTGAGAAGCAGCTTAGTAATTAAATCAACACTCAGTCAACCCACTTAATTATTGTGACATACAGAAGGTGCCTAATACTCAGAATTTTTTAAAAAAATCAAGTTGTACATGTTGTAAATCTCTCTTAAATTAGTAGGTTGTATCACACAACTGAGAGCTCACCTAATTCAGTGAAAGTGAAACTGGGAGACAGGGGGGTGAAGTGACAAAGCTGCACAGTTAATTAGAGCCAGGACACAAATTATGATCCAGATATTTGAACTCTTGATTGTTTTCTGTTTTGTTTTTCTCAGACAGATTAAGGCAAACCAAGAACCAGGAGCGGGCCTACACCTACAGAACTCCAAAGTTCTAGAAAACCAGGAAGGTTCATCCTTCAGTTACCGAGTTTTGAGTTCCATTTTAATTGATGCTGTTATCAAGTACCTTAAACACACACACACACACACACACACACACACACACACACACACACAAATTAGCCCCTAGCCGGTTTGGCTCAGTGGATAGAGTGTCTGCGTGTGGATTGAAGGGTCCTGGGTTGGGTTCTGGTCAAGGGCACATGGCCGGGGTTGCCATACCTCATGAAAATATCTCCATGAAAAACTCATTCATTCTGAGAGCTACACAATGTTCCAGGGTGTAAATGTTCCAAATCACTACGATGTCCCCTGATAAGTGGGCACTGGAAGCAATACTGGGCAAACACCCGAGCACACACGTCCTTGTGCACTGATGCTGTTACCTCTATGAGATGGATTCCAGAAGTGGGGCTTCTGGTTTGAAGACAGCACATATATGTAATTTCAATAGATGTGCGCATTGGTTTCCAAAATGGTTGTAACCCTTCACATGCCTACGAGGCAGGGATACTATCTCCCCTTTAAAGCTCAAGAAGCTAAAGTGCAGAGAAGGTCAGCAATGTGCTCAAGCTCATCAGTGACAGGGATGAAAACCAAACTACACCTGCCGGGCTTCCAAACCACGCCTCTTCCCTCAGCACTCATCCTCCTATAGTGCCCAGCAGCCAGGAGAACTCGTTTTCTCTCGATCTTCTTGTTCACTCAGCAGTGCCCTCACCGCCGCCAACTGGGCCTCAGTTGCGGGGCTTGTACTATTTACAACATATGACAGCTCTCTCATAAAAGTATAATGATGTACAATTTGTAAGAATAATGATAGTCCAGGAGAAGACGTAGCTATAGAGCTTGATGTCACTAAAATTTGTCTGAGAGGTCACAAGGGATTGCTAGTACAATGTACAATGAGAAATACGGGGACTCATCCGATGCTATCCAAGTAAAGGCTCTATGAAGGTACAGGGGAAAGAGAGAAATGTACTGGGGTCAGTTTTGTTACCAGATCTCTACTCTTTTAATTATTCTTTTTTGTAAATAACTAACAAATGTGCCAATCACTTAATCCTGCCTACTAGATTTTTATTTTTTAGAGAGAGAGATGAGAGCGAGAGCGAGAGCGAGAGCGAGAGCGAGAGCGAGAGAGAGAGAGAGAGAGAGAGAGAGAGAGAGACGAACAAGCTGAAGCATCCTTCTGGAGTAGCTGTTGTCAGCGGAGGTCACTTTGGGAATCCAATTAAGCCTCTGGACATGTTCACTGGAAAAGGTGAGCTATAATCATTCAAATGGCATCGTTGTAACAACATCCTTTTCAAATAAACTAGAGAGAAGACAAATCTCTGTTTTGACCACAGGGCAGAAAATCAGCATGAAGTTTGAATCCTTTCACGGGTGTACAGGAAGGAAGTTCCGCCTATTTGTGAGTTCCAGCAAGAAGAGAGACATAAACAATAACATTTCACTTTCTCCTCGCAAAAACAGAATAGAGAGTGGTCAGGTTGACATGGGGATGGTCAAATTGGGCCAAACCAGAAAACTCAACAGGTCTTATTTACCCTTGACCATGAGCACATGAGCAATGGGACAGGAATTTCTGGGTCTCTGTGGCAGACAGGAAACTTGTAGAAAAAATTTAAAAGCAGAAAATATTGGAGTGGTCCAGTGTTGCATGATGGGACAAAATTGTGTAATCACTCTAACCTTCAACTTTCTTTTAGACAGTTTTTTAAATAACTGAGCTTTTGTTTTTCATTTCATAACTCTTACAGTCATTGGAATGAATGGTTCAACTTGAATTTAAAAATACCCAGGAAATGGAGATTAGCAAAAATAAAATACAGAACCTACCCTTGTATTTTTAGTCTATGGGTAGTCTTTTTCAATCAGTTTCATATTTGCTTTATTATATGCCACTATTTGTATTGCTCTCCACCTGACTAACAATATCAATGACAGATATCTACACAGCATCTTCTACTTTTTCCAAGAATAGTATTTCTACAACTTCCCAATGAGGTAGACAAAGTAGATATAATATATTCCCAATACAGACCCCAAACCCCATCAAGTCACCTCCACAGAGTCACTTAGCCTGGACTAACCTCAAGAAGGATCCACGCCTCCAGATGTCCAGTCCAGGCACACTTTGTACACACAGCAACTTAGAATCAAAATTGGTGTGTATCACCTTCTGTACAAAATACCCAAGTTCTGGGATTAGCACACAGCCACCAGTAGTGCTGTTGGAGAAGGATCATGAAGCCATCGGTGCCATGATGGGTTTGTAAGGGCTGCCATGGTTGAGGAGGGGGGCCTGGTAATCAACCTGCTGTGTATTTCCCAACTCTGCAAGCCCCAGCGTCCTTGTTCTCCAACTGACCATAATCTTCACTTGCCCCCAATTTCATCAACCCAATTTCATGGTCACTTCCTGGACCATCTCCTGTTTCCTTGTGTGTGCCTATGACCTCCACTTCTACCTTTCTCAGTTTTTGCCCCCCATCCTTGTTCTTTCACACCAGAGACACTCCCAATTCTTTGACCACTTTCTTACCAGTCTGCCTGACTCCATGATTCATGAATTCAGTTAGTCTTCTAGGATACTAAACCCTTGTTTCTCTGGCTTCAGCAACTCTATGTGAATATTTCCTACTGTGAATCAATCCTACCAGCCTTTTTAAAAGCCTGAGCCCTGCTGAAGCCAACGTGTCCACATATAAATCTAAGTGCCACTAAAAATATTTGATATTCAATATCAAATAATCCATTGGAGTCTATTTTGAAGCCATTTCCTCCTCATTGATCAGCAGACTGTCATGTTTCCCATCATTACATGAACGGGCCCCTGGGGTTGCACAATGTGGCAGTACTGTGGGTCAGCATCCCTTCTCATTCCCATCACAGGGTATTTCAGCCCTCCAGAACTAGCCTAAGTTACCGAACAAATGCCCAATTCCCGCACCCATTAAAAAAGATGACTTCATAGTTCATTAATAATTTAAAATCATGATATAAGGTAGACCTCAATCTCCCAACCCTCAACCTAAAGAATTATCTACCTCCACTTCCATACTTCTCTCCTTCCTTCTGTCCTCCAGTCACTGGCCACTTCTTCTACAACAGTCCATCCTTCTGGCAAAGCTCAAGAAACCACCTCTCCTCTGACATTCCCTGCTACACTAATCAGTTCTTTTCTTTCCTAAATCTTAAACCTCTCCCTCTCTATGGGCCACTTCTCCTGACCTATGAACATGTTCGAGTTTCTCATGCTCAGAAACGAACCAGAACATAACGCTTGTGTAACAGACACAGTGAGCATGCCACCCACGTGTCCTTGGCTACTTCCGTTCCAGGGATTGAGGGCTTCTTTGGCCACCAGAGCCCATCTCCTTTTATTCAGCAAGCTGAAAAATTCCATGGAATTCATGAACTGCCCCCTCTCTCTGGAGCAGCCTTCCACCAGCAATTAAGAGTTATTGGTCTATAAATAGCCCAGCTTCCTAATCCCTCAGGTGGGATACATTTTAAAGCATATGTTTAGTGTTTTTTAAAATACATTTTTTATTGATTTCAGAGAGAAAGGGAGATAGAAACATCAATGATGAGAGAGAATCACTGATCGGCTGCCTCCAACACGCCCCACACTGGGGATCAAGCCTGCAACCTTGCCCTGACTGGGAATAGTACTGTGACCTCTTAGTTTGATGCTCAACCACTTAGCCATGCCAATGTTTATGTTTAAACATGCATATGTTTAGTATTTTTAACCCAGAGTTCTCCAGTAGGATTAAACTCCAGTTGTAACGTACTTAAAATACAGTCTTTTTAAATGCTTCCTTCTTTCCCTATCTCACATCAGTACTTCTTTTAAAGTATTTCCTGGGATTACCTTCCAAATAAATTACTTGCACTTGAATCCATATTTCAACGACAACTTCTGGGGAAAACCCAAACCAAGACATCCTCCTTGGACCCTCTGTCTACATCTAATCACCACAAACCCTTTCACTCCTTCACTGCTAACATTTTTGAAAAATAATCAGATCATGAAGAAGTTGCATTTTACTACTAGCACAAAGAACCCAAAATATAAAATAGAGGTTTTCTTTTTCTTGTGGAGTGGTAAATTTGGAGTTACCACTGGTTGTCACTGATGACAACTGGGAGGTGTGACAGGTACCCCAAAGCTCCCTGGGGGTCAGGGTAAAATTCCTGGGTTGCTATGACAGTTCCACAGTGACATCAGGGATGAGGCTCCTTCTGCCTTTCTAGTCAGTCAGTCATCACATGTCCTGGGCACCTTGAGGTCCAAATTTGAGGAAGGAAAGATAGAGATGGGTGGGGAGGAAGGCACAAGGTCCATGGCAGCCTTTTTATCAAGGAACTTCCTCAAAAACACCATCCAACCACGTCTTCTTACATCTTATTTGGCCAGAATTTAAACCATATTTAGCTTCAAAGGAAACTGAAAAATGTTGTTTGCTTTTTAAAAAAGAAAACTGGGCTTTTATTTCTTTTAACAACATTGGGGTTCTCATAAAAATAAAAATGGATATTGGGTTAAAAAAAAACAACAAAAACACAGCCATTTCTATTGCAGGAGACTATGTAACCAGTTGCAATTTCTCAACTACTGTCATCTGATTTCCACCACTCTGTAAAAAATCTCTCTGAACAATTACTGTCTGCCCCTTATAAACAATAGACAATTATCAGTCCATTTCTTATTGACTTCTCTGACTTTTCATTGACTCCCCTATCCTATTGACCACATCCGTACACATTTCCCTGTAGTGAATTGAATATAAAGGTCCTTATCAAACCTCTCAGCTTTCCAAGGTCAACAGTTTTATGCAAAAGCTAGTTAGGAAGGAGTGGAGAACAAAGATAAAATGGTGAGGAGGATAACGTCGCACTCTGCCCACATCTCTCCAAATCTCTATTTAGCATTTACTTATTTATTTACCGTGTGTGCACACCCCTCCCTCACCATCAGACACAGACATGCTTTCACCCCCAATCATTGTATTTCTGAGGACTCCTCTCAACCTACTAGAGTCCACTCTGCCCACAGGAACAGAGAGCTGGCAGTGTTGGAAGGCATGCCTTCCCCTCTGGGAGTGGGCGTAGAAAAACTCCAGCTCTCTAGCTGGTTTGGCTCAGTGGATAGAGCATCGGTCTGCAGACTGAAGGGTCCCGGGTTTGATTCCCATCAAGGGCACATGCCTGGGTTGTGGGCTCAATCCCCAGTGGAGGGTGTACAGGAGGCAGCCAATCAATGATTCTCTCTCATCATTGCATCATTGAAGTTTCTTAATCTCTCTTCCTCTCCCTTCCTCTCTGAAATCAATAAAAATATATTAAAGAAAGAAAGAAAGAAAGAAAGAAAGAAAGAAAGAAAGAAAGAAAGAAAGAAAGAAAGAAAGAAAGAAAGAAAGAAAAACTCTAGGTCCCTTGCCTCAGAGAGTGACAACTGGGAGGTGTGACAGGTACCCCAAAGCTCCCTGGGGGTCAGGGTAAAAGTGACCCCCTGTGTGCCTTCTTCTGAGATCAGAGCTCTGCTTGGCTTCCTCCCCTGCCCTGAGTTACTTCCTCACTCCCTTCCTTCACTGAGAGCACTTCCTTAATAAATCACTTGCACACTTCTGGGGAAATCAATGTTAAGACAATTGGGTAATAAATATTTGCTGCACAGAAGAAACTGGAGGAAACCAAGCAAATCTTTCAAAACATATTGCTGCATTAAAAAAGCTTTTGAGGTTCCTGTTTTATTTTTCTAAAAATGAACATGTCGTGTCTGCAAAGTAATATTTTGCTACAATTCATGAAGTCTAAGAAATCTAATTGCAATATTTGCTTAAACACATAGCTTTTCTAACACGTGTTCATAAACCATAGACAAAATCAGGGAAATGATTTTAACACAAAAACTATGCTCTCTACTAGCATTCTTAATTTGATCATTTACAAGAATCATTCGTTAGTAAGTTATAGAAATTTTATAAGCATTTTCTGAGAAATCTCTTTGCAGATAGAGGAAGATATAGACACACTACCTTTGTATAAACCCATCCTTTCTTTCCTGGGGAAGAAAAAAACAATTGTCCAAAATCTATTCTCCCACCCGTGTCAATATATTGCCTCTCACCTCCAAAGTCACCCTTTTTGCCTGCTCCATGGCAAGGGAGGTGGACTATTAATAGTTCTATGACAGCTGGGATGTTAAGCCTTGTCAGTAGAGGGTCTGAGAGGACACTGGAGGAGCTTCTTCCTGGTTCTGGTGTGCCCCTTTGTTGTCCTAGTTCTGTTCCTGCAACGTGGGTGGCTTTTTGTGGCAGTGTCCCCCATAGCATCCATCAAGAGTCACCTGAGCAGACTGGAGTTTAACAACATTCCTAAGGCCAGCTAATGAGTTCCCCCAGGCACCAGCTCATTTGCTGGCAATTCTCTTCGCATTGAGTAAACAGCAGCCCATCACAATTTCACAGGACCTTACCAGCAAATCCATCAGTTGTCCCAGCTGGCTTTCTGGAAAGTCAATGGCACCCACTCCACACCCACCTTGGAAGTTTTCTGGTGAGTTTCCTTTGGCATCCCAGAAGGTGGGGTTTTTGCCTGCCAGCCTCAGCCTCATCCCACTGACGGTGGACAACACAACACAGCCAACTGGTATACCATCCAGTGGGCATCAACCACACCCTTGCCAACAAGGACTAAATGTCAGCCTTGGGAATAATACCCTCTCCCAAGTTTGTTCCTTCCTTGGGTACCCTCCCTCAGCCCTAGGGTATCCTTAAGAGTTTTTCCCTCCTCTTAGCCAATTCCCTAGTACTCCATCCCCATTAATATTTTTTTATATTAAACTTCCCTGGTTCTATTTTCTAATGGGACTCTAATGACTAGAGTGACAAAATACCTAAATCTTAAAAATTGAAAGTTCTCTAAATGTATGAGTTCTTTGAAGGTTTAAAACATTTTTAATGTATTTAAATGGGTTGTGCCCTTTAAATCTCTTTTTCTAAAGCTATTCTAGCATTCTTTCAATGGATTTTAATTTGAGGCAAAAAAAAAAAAATGTTGTCAGCTCCAACAGCAACAGCTCAGATTTTTTATATTAACCACATGGCTATATAGTCATTCTGCTCTATATGGTTGACATAGAAAAATCTGAGCTGTCACTCTTGGAGTGTCTACCTAGTGCTCAGCAGTTTACAAGCAAACATCATGTTTCATTCTCAGCAGAACTCTCTCTGCAAGGTCAGCAGCATCATTCTGTCTCAGAGATAAGAAAACTGAGATGACGCAGAGATATGAAATCATTTGTCTGGTGTCACACAACTGGCATATGTTCCAGTTGAGACTTAAACCCACATGTGTGGATCCAAAGCCTCCTCCCTGTTTTCCATGGCATTCCATGCAGACACAAGATAAAACTTTTCAGATCTTTATTGATCAGTTACTTCATTCCTTCCCCAACATTAGTTAGGTACCTGCTATATTTCAGGTGCTATACCTCATGCTAGGTTTAAAAAAAAACAACAAACAAACCCAGAGCCCTTGCCCTCAAGGAATTTTCCTTTTAAAAGCACTTTTCTCATCTGCATGCCCTTGACTGTTCATTGCACGTTGCCCCTTTTAAAGAGCCTCACATTTCCAACAAGCTTATGCCTGGAGTGGCACTTTCCCAAAGGTGTTGTGGACCAGCTCCTGCTCACAGACTTTGCAACACTCTCAATTATATTTGCCTCATTTTTCTGCTCCCTTTCAGGTCTCGGTGCCTCAGAACCCAGGCTCAGCCTACTCCTTTGACTATATGCTGATCCATTTGGGTTGCTTACCCATGACCTTCAGCTCTTCCCCATCTTAGCTTCTAAAACCAATCTCTAGATCTGCTTTCAGTGTCCCATGTTCTAGGACCCATCGCCAGCCCTGAGCCTGCCTTCCTGGTCAAAGGCAGCATGAGCCTTCTCTAAGTGTGGAATGTCTGATTCATCTGATTGGTCGGGGGGGGGGGGGGGGGGGGGCGGGGGGGGGGGGTAGCTGCCTTCTACCTGGGGGCACAAGCAAGGCAATGCCTTTACAGAGTCAGCTCTCCCCATCTTCTTTTCTTAAATACGTCTTCTCCTCTTCCCCATAAGGCCCCTCACTCCAGTTACCTGGATCGATTCTACCCACTTTCACCGTTAGCACGAACTCTTCCTGATTCTCTCCCTGTCGAGTCAAGATGAGCCTCCACTGTGCTCCCCTGCAGCACTGGGCTGTAGTGGCTGCTTCTCCCCCTCTCCCAGGAATTGAGGGCATTTGGAGTTCAGGGTCCTTGTTATATTAGTGTACGCCCCAGGGCCCACACAAAACAATTGAGAAAGGAGAATTGGAGGGAAAAAGGCAGGAATGGAGGTATGAAGGGAGGAGGGAGGAGAAAGGAAGGAAATGTATTCTTTGTCTCTCTTTTGCCCACTTGCATGGCATTATATCATCTGAGTTAAATTAAGCTTCTCATCTGACATTTAGGATATCTCCAAAAACAGTTTTAGGTGGCTCCTGGCTGAGCCTTGGTTCCAGCCAGTGACCTCGCTCAGAAAAGGAAGGGATAAGTCCACAGTCCTGGTCACCACCACAATAGAAATGACATCCAACAATAGTTAACATTTAGTGAGTTTCTGTTATGTACCAGGCCCCATGCTAAGCATCCTCTGTGCATTATCTCATGAATCACCACAATTACCTAATGAGTAGATACTATTTCTGGTTCCATATAAGGAAACTGAGGCTTAGAGAGGTGAAGGGACTTGGGAAGATCATGTTGCCCTGCTTGTAAATAGCAGTGCTGGGATAGTGAATCAGGCCATTAGACACCAAGACAAACTTCTAACCATCACTGCACGCTGCATCTCTAAGGCAGATCTGTACCTGTTCGTGCCCAGACACACACAAGACAGTAGCATAGATCCTATCAACTGTGATCATTAAAAGATATTTAAAAATCCCCAGAACCCAACTCAGTCAACATGGGATAATATTTCCTCATAGAAGCAAAGTAAAAGTCACCCCAGGACGAAAACTGCCTGCTGATTTGGGTTGGGGTGGGAGGGGAAAACAAAAAAAAGGAGGAAGAAGTGAATGGCACAATTTGCACAATTTCCCACTACCTTGAAATAAGAAAATAATAAAATGACCTTTGCACTCAATTGGGAAGTGTCAAATAGACTATCATAAGGAAAATATTGTAATAGTGAGGTGTTGGGGCAGAATCAATTCCCCAACAACCTGGAGAGATTTTTGTCTCAGGTCGTAATGCATGTCATCCCCTAAACAAGCCGCCCACACACTAAGTGGGGAGGAAAGTATTAGATGTAGAAGGCACTTTCAAAAGGAGGGCAAATGAATTTTGAACAGCAATGAAACAAGCTTCACAAGAGTTGGTTTCAAAATTAAACGGCCAGTATGATGTTCACTTTGACTCCTGGTGCATCAAAAATATAAATGCTATTTGCATGCATTTCCACAGCCCATTTCTCTGTAATACTGCACTGCTTTTGACAAGCATGTTATGTTAGAAAGAAATAACACACAAAGGGGTGGTGGGCTGCCTGGGGACCTATCATATGGAAGTTTCTGTGACTTGCTTAAAATTATTCAATGATCAATGCAAAGAGACCTGTCCTCTATGTATCTCTCCCCTAAACTTTGGAATCTCCTGGAGAGGCAAGAATGAGAATTTTCAGCTTTGAGTTCTCTGCTTCACAAACTCTGCACCTTGGTTCTGCACATACAACTTTCAGAATGCTCTCCACTCTGAAGTGATTCATTCCCAGAGTGAATGGTCATTTGTTGGCTGCAGGCAGTAGGACATCACAAGAAGTACTTCATTCCCAGCCCCTTCTGGACAGATAGGACTACACATAAACTATTTATGGCACACTATTTGCCAATACGGCTGCAATCCCTTATCTCTCCCTTTGCTGTGGCTTTGAAGCTCCTCCCATCAGGAGATAACATTTATTTTATCTCTTTGATGTCTGGCTTTAAAATGCGGTAGAAGTGACACTGTGCTGATTTTAAGCCTGGGCCTAAAGCACTTTGTACTCTTCCACTCACTTTCTTGGGTCCCCACCCCACCATGTAAATAAGTGTAAGTTGACCTGCTGGAGGATGGAAAACCCTGTGCACTCGTGTCAAATGAGTCCAGTTGTCCCTGATAAAGCCTCAGACATGTGAGAACACCCAGCCAACATCGGTAAACCTGCCCATCTGGCCTTCAGCTAATCACAAGGGCATGAAGGAGCCCTGCCAAGACCAGAACTACCAGCTAAGCCTGCACTAACTAGTTGACCTATAGAATCATGAGTTAAATTAATGATGTCTGTTTTAAGCCTCTAAGATCGGTGATTTTTAATGCACAATAGGTAACTGATAGCTCCTCAGAATTAATTCTGTTATTGGTAGGAAGCCTGATAGCTGTTCCTCCCCAACACTAAGAGCTGGGAGAGTCTCAGCTGAATGATGATGGGCTCAACTTCTCTGGCTCTGAAGCTAAAATTGGATCTTCTACGGAACAGAGCTCAGAATGCTCTACTCACCAGACCATGTCCAGATGCAAAACACAGATCATAAACATGGTATCTAAACACCAGATACCAATGACTGTTCCAGAGGGCATATGTGGCTCATGAGTGGGAAACAGGACAAAGGTGAGAGACAAGGAAAGGCAGGCTCTTCAGTAGCTGCCTCCTGTGCTGGCTGTATGCTCACTGTGCACAGACACCGCTTGGCTTGCTCACCAGCATCTGGCACACAGGACGAGCTGAAGAAATATTTGTGGAGTGGATATGTAGCCTGAGAGCTCATACGTGGGACTTGCCTCTCTGCATCTGCTGCTGACTACACAAGAAGGATGGGGCTTCCCTCCTAGAGGGAATTGCCCACAAGATCACAGAATCCACTACTTAGAAAAAAAACAAACAGAAATAGCTACATAGCACTTTCTGTAATCACTTAACAAATAATAATTTATTCAATCCTCTTAATAGCCATAGGAGGCAGGCATGAACTTTATACATATTTTCCCCCGGATGAGCTGAAGCATACAACGTTTTATAGTTTGCCCAAGGACATGTAACTGGTAAGTAGGCAAACCAGCAGTCCAGCTCTCAAGTCTGTGAACTGACATCTCCTTTCGCTGCCTGTTTTAATATCATCACAACTAACACAGCAGCCTCAGAGAGTGCTTAGGTTGACCCCTGTGTCTATAGATGAGCACATTAGGGCCCAAGTAACACACACCTCCTGACAGTTTTTTCCCCTATACCACACTGAAAACGTGGAAAGCTATTTCATGGACATCTTTATTTCCAAAGGGGTTCAGAATTTTGAGGCATCTTGAACTCTGAATTTTAAACCCAAGAGGGAGTGGCAACTAACACAAAGACTGGTAGGGAGGAGAAAGGAAAACTGAATGAAATAAGAGACAGGCTTTCCAGTCTGCAGATACTGAAGTTATGTCATGATGGAACAGGGGACCTACCCATAGACTGAAATCTACCAGGGAGTCCTGAAGCCTCAAGGACTCAAGTTTTTGTTTCACAGGTATGTGGAGGAGTCTGGTGTCCTAGGGCAGAGCCTCTCACATGTCAGTATGTCCATGCATCACCTGGGAATCTTATTAAAAACTAAGAAGATGGGTCTGGAGATTTTGCACTTCTCAAAAACTCCTAGATAATGGCTGTGCTGCTTGTTCATGGAGCAAGGATCTAGAGCCCTTAGCCCAAATCAGATCTAAGACCCTGATACAAATTTCACTCAAGGCCATGAGACAACCTGAAAGTAAAACCCTAAATTGTGGTCAGAGGTCATTCAGAGGTTTAGGTGCATGAGATATATAAATATTCATAATAATATTCATATGCACATGTGTCAAATATAGCTCAGATTTTCAGAAAGGAAAAAATACCCTTAAGGACTGTTAACAGTATTTAAAGAAAAGCAACCAGGCGTTATATGCCTTGGGATGTGATACAGTGGGAAGTACCCAACATCATTTATGAAATATTTTTGCCAAAAATCATACTTGAATCAGAGTAAACCTCTAAATCTAATGACCAGTTTAGAGGAAATATGGAGGAACAAAGGAACATGTTAAACATCCATGAGGTACAAAAAAAAAAAAAAAAACAATATCTGAGAAATTCTACAGGAAAAATGACCTGATTTCTTCAACAAAATTTATGCAAAGGAAAATCAAGGGAAATACATTGGCCAAATGTAATTTAAGAATGTTGTCAGAATTCTGATGAAAATAAACCATAAAAAAGAAAATAGTGTATGACATAATCTAGAAAACTTTATTATTAACTGAATATTTGATGATATTAAAGAATGATCATGTTTTAATTATAAAATATTATTGCAGTTATTTTTTTTAAACAAACCAACCTGATTCTGGACATACCTACTAAAGTATGTACAATGGTGATCTGATACCATTCAAAGCAATCCAGTGGTGGTTGGGAGGATTGTACGGGGGCACAGAAAAAAACAAAAAACAAAACAAACAAACAAACAAAAACCAGATTGGCCAGAGAATGAAGCATTTGAAGTTGGTAATGTGAATGGGGGGAGAGGGAGTTTATTAGAATAGTTTCTCCATTTTTCTATAGATTTAAATTTTCCTAATTCAAGGTTGTAAGTAAATATATAAGCAAAGAAAAATATAGAGAAGTAAGGGAGAAAAGGAGGGAGGGAGTTGGAGAGAAGAAGAAAGGAAGGGAGAGAGAAAGGTAAAGAGGGAGAAGAGCAAGAGAGTAGAAATAAGTAGATTCACAAAGTGGGAATTCCAATTCCAATACCAGGACATTAGATTCCAGGACATTTTATTGAAATGGTAAAAATTAAACGTAAAAAAAGAAGAAGAAGAAAGCCAGCTGAGATCACCTGGCCCTGCTAAGGGCAATTTGTTCAGACTCTTCCCTTTTTATTATGGCTTCTTGACAGCCCTGTCATAGATTCCATAGATATAAGGCCTCTGGATCCAGCACAGCATTTGTCGAAGTCTCTTCTGATTTTTAAAAAGAAGATAGAAATTGTGGCTAAGATGATAGCATGGCAACGTGGATTTATGACTGGTTAAACGTCCATCCCCAAAAGGGGTGGATTGGGAGCCCACGTCAGGCAGGGGGCAGCTCTTAGTGGAAGGCTGAAAGACTTCGCTTCCACATGCTGTTTTTTTATCAATGACAGGTGAAGATATACAAGATATGTTGGTCAAATTGAAAGGGACATAAGGTTCAAAGGACTATCTTTGAATACCTTTGATGAAAGAATTATTATCTATATATATCTCAACATTCTACAACAGAAGCCAGTGTTAGCAGGCTGAAATTTAATAGTGCTTATTATTTAACATCAGCCAAGAAAGTTGAGATGAGGAAAAGGCAAAAGCATGTGGCTACTTTTTATCACAAATGTATGTGATAAAAAGTGTCCGTGGACCAACTGCTCTTACGGGCACTTGTAAGATATGGAAGAATGGGACCCTTCCCTCTGAATTTTGTCATCATCCTCTCCTGGTCTGAGAAGCACTGACTTAAAGATTTTCTCTTACTGTAAATTCCATATGATCAATAATGTAAGTGGCTGCCCAAGCTAATTGGATCTGCTAATTTGATTTTAGGGTACATTAAAACAATTACTTCTCCAGAAGAGAAGAGGGAATAAAACGAGAACTGCATTTACCATTTAGTAAGCATTTATGAGGCATCATGCCAGATATTTTACATACATTTAATAGCCACATTGTCCTTTCTAGGTGAGTGCTAATAACCTTATTTCCTCGATGGGGTAAAGAGGTCCAGAGGAGTTCAGTGAGTTGGCTGGAGTCACACAGCTGGTGAGCATCAAAGCTAGGATGCAAACAGAAAGCCTACTGTGCTAGTAACACAAACACTTAATTCTCAAAACTGTCTGGGATGGTCCAACAAAACAATGTAGGGTTTAGTTCTGGGTGCTATCTTTTAGGAAAGCATTAGCACATTTTCGCCTGTGTCCAAAACTCAGTGTCATTGGTCAGGCTAGTGAGAGGACAAGTACATAATATGAGGAGAAGAACAGGCCATTTAGCCTGTCACCATGAATGCTTAGTAAACCTTGGCTGAAAGACTGACAGTGGCTGGAAGAAAAGAGTTTCATGGTGTCTTCTGGTTTGGTTACCAATCGCTACATAAGAAACCACCCCAAAACTCTGGCTTGAAATAATTAACAGTCATTTCTTACTGTTCTCTCTCGTGGTTCTGGGAGTTGACAGGGCATCGCTGAGTGACTCTCACTCAGGATCTCTCAAGTGGCTGCAGGCATATGGTGATAGGGGCAGGCATCCTCTCAAGCTTCGCTCACCTGTCTGGTGCCTGAGTTGGGAAGACAACAAGAGCTGGGGCTCCTCAGGCATCTCCCTCTCTCTCCAGGTGGTTCCTCCACGTGATTCTCTCGTAAGGTAACTTCTAGGGGGGTGGACTCCTTATGTGATGGCTCAGGGCTTCAAAGGTACAAGTCCCATGGGAGACATAGAGTCTGGTGACAGCTCTAATGCCTTTCCTGACCTAGCCAGCATGTCCCACAGTGTGACTTCTGCTGCATCCCTATTGCAAAATCAGTCATAGAGGCCAGCCCTGTTTCAAGGGAGGGGATAACTCTTGAAAGAGGAGGGGAAAGATTCTGGAAGAGCTTATTGAACCGGAAATATTGTTGCAGCCATTGTTGTACAATACTATCTGCTACATTCACCTAAAAATATTTGGGGTGGAGGTGAGAGGCTAGACTTATTCTATGTGGACATAGAGGGTGAGGTAGGCCAGGTTATGGAAAAAAGTAAGATGGACACTGATTTTGTTTCCATAAAGGAAGAGATGTTAAAGGTATTGGATTCTCTTAATATGGATGGATTTTCTGAAGTATTAAGTTGATGGTCAGAATCTTTCTAAGGATTGATATAGTAAGGTGTGTGATCCCTCTGGCTAAAACAGGAACTCTTCATGAGAGCCAAAAACGCCAGAGGACTGGAAGAAACTAAAAGTTAAAATAAAAATTAAAAATGTAAAGAGCACGAGGCCCAGGCTGCCAGGAGTAGGATGAGCAAGTTACTGAACCTAGCAGAGGCTGGAAATGAAAATTCACACTGGGGTCTGGAACAAGAGTTTGAAACCAGAGAGGAACAAATCAGTGTAAGTAAAGTAGGTGTGGATCTCAAGGTTGGAGGAGGGGTGAAGGATGGCCAGGTGACCTGAGCAACAGAAACACACTCTGGAGTGACTAGAGCATGTTCCACATTCCCGCTGGGGTATTAGGCACATTGGAGGTGGAGGAGAAACTACTGGAAAGAGGTTGGCCTGGCCTATAATATGATGTAGACAGGAAGATTTAAGTATAACATGGTGGGCAATATGATTCATGCTTTCAGCTTAAAACCTCTCTGGAGCAACACGGTGGCTAGACTATGAAATCTGTTATCTTTACTCCTTAACGTTCACTTTCTTGGACAGAAGGTGAAGCTCTTATGAGAGTAGGTAGGGGGAAAAATAAATTAAGTCCCAAGTTGAAATAGTGACCCAAAGGTTCAAAGAAGAGATGTAGATTGGGACCCAAACTCCCATCCCTGCTTTGAGTAACAGAATTTTGTAGTTGGAAGTAGCCTTAGAAATTATTTAAACCAATTTCTCATCTTATAGTTGGGAAAACACATGCCATACAGGAATATTTACATATCTCCTGGTCATTTCTTTCTGTGACAGAGTATTCCCGCAACGCATACAGTGAAAAAAAATGGGGACAATAGAATTTGGGCTTGCAGAATATTATTTTCCAATTCCTGCCATAAAATAATTGCTGTATCTCTTACCACCCTTGCAGCATGATCTGGTGGGAAGGAAGAAACACTGTGAGCCAGGAATTCTGTGATTTTATCCCAGCAACATCTTCTCTAGCTCTGGAACCTTCTCTCAGGTCCCTTTCTGATTTTTCTTTAGCCCAGAACCTATCAGAGTTCAGCACATGATTGATGCTAAAGACATGTTTGATGAATGAATAAATGCACTTAAGCTCTAAAATTCTGCACAGTAGTAAAAAAACAACAAGCCCTCTTGATAAGGGAAGTTGCTTCATCTATCAGAATATGAATATATTCAAATTCCTCTATTTCTGTTACGATAAATGCACAGTGATTTTGCTAGAAATACTTTCAAAAAAGGCAATTAATATAAGGGTACCCTAATGCCCTAGAGATGTTCATTCATATCTTCAATTTAGGAAGATGAACACTTCATTTTTATTCACTAGAGAGTCAAGACTCCTGGGGAAGCTTTAAAAATTGATCTCCCTTGCCTGGCTGGTGTGGTTCAGTGGTTGAGTGTTCACCCATGAACCAGGAGGTCACGGTTTGATTCTCTGTCAGGGCACATGCCCTGCATGCGGGCTCGATCCCCAGTAGGGAGCGTGCAGGAGGCAGCTGATTGATGATTCTCTCTCATCACTGATGTTTTAATTTTTCTCTCCCTCTCCCTTCATCTTTGAAATCAATAAAAATATATTTTAAAAACTGATCTCCTTTTAAGCTTCTTAGATCCTTCCTTGCCTCTTAATGAGGCCCCCGGACCAGTAGTGTCAGCATCAGTATTTCCTGAGACCTGGTTAGAATTACAGAAGTTCAGACCCAACCCTAGGGTTTGAATCTGTATTTTAGCAAGAGCCCCAGGTGATTTGTGGACGAGGTAAAGTTGGAGGAAAGCTGCCATAGATCAGGCCAGCAGGCTGCGATTGTTAGCTAGATGCATCATCCCACTTTGCAGTTTATAGCACCCTTTTCCTCTATTAAGGAACCTGCCCTGTGCACCAGCTACTTAAACACTCAAGGATAAACACCCAGTGAAACACACTTCAAGAAGCTGTCAGAATATTTTCTTAATGATTAGACTGAACCATATGAAATCTCTGCTACTTGATGTTTTCCAACAACAAAGATGGCCATTTCCTATATTTCAATATATTTACCATTACTGAGTGCTTCATGTCAGTACTTGAGCAAGGTTTATTCTAATCCAAAAATCCTCTATGAGTCAAAATGAAGTCCACTGTACAGTTGAGAGAGTTAAAAATTAGGAAGACTATGTTCCCAAGGTTGCACAGCCAGGAATGAAAAAGCTCAGGTCCATACCCAACCCTAACCCGCGGCCTGGCATTTCTCAAGATGTGACCCTCAGACCAGCTCATGAGAAGTTTGTTAAAAATGCGTATTTCTAGGTAGCAGCCTAAAGATACTGAATCTCAGTACCCAGACATCCTGAATCTCAATCTCTGGTGTTGGAATCTGGATTTGAGTAGTTTCCCTGGGAATTGGGCATGTTTTATTCATGAATAAATGGAATCCTGCTATGTTCATATGTTGCCTTCTTTCCAGTTAGGCCATTGGCATAAGCATCTAACTTGCTCCAGGGCAGAGTGACCATATATCCAATTTCCCCTGGTTTATGATCATTGTCATGGTATAATTACTAAAAGCTCCTCTTTGATTCTGCTCCGGTTTGGATGATAAATTACACGTTCACTCTGTGTTAGGGAGGAAACTGAGCTGGGTTTCTCACAAGAAGGCATCAGAGTCTCTATCCCCTTTGGACAGATCCCTTGAGCTTCTCAGTGAGCTGAGCGAGTCTGGACCTACCCCTGGTGCAGCGCCCTGAGCCTCACTCTCTCCCTCCTCCTGCCCTGGCCTCCCTGAGCCTACAGCCATAGGACAGCAGTGGCAGGCAAGATTCCAGTTGTACTCAAGGCATTCACATAAGGATGCCCAAGCTGGTGTTCCCTAAAAACCCATTAGAAACCTTTGAGCAGTTTTGATTTATTCTCTACCGAGAGAAATGTCTCTTTCCCATTTCTCATCCTCCGTGCCTTTAGGGTAGCCTTGCCTGAGACTTCTCCTCCATGACTGAATCAGTTGTGTCCCCACTTGGCCACTAGGGCTGGCCAGGTCTGGCTCTTCTCTGGATCCTAGTGTGTAACACTGGACCAGGCACTGAGTGAAATCCCAACAGATGCTTGCTAACGGTCTAAATGAACCAATTAATGTCGTTATCAGATTATTGCCCCAGGAGCAGGTTTCAACAAATTGAGGAGAAAGGAGAACAACAAAACTAATGGACAGAGAATGTAATTATATTAAGGCCCTGAGGGAGCGCAGAAAAGAAAAAAGCCTACAGGATGTCTGCAAAGGCAGGATACAAAAAAATAAACTTATCGTTAAAGAATATGTTAGCTGCATCTTCAAATAATAAGCTCAGTATATTCTCCTTGAACCTCTAGACACCTTTTTAGGTAAAGTGCCCCTAAATTTAAAACCATGGGTCTAATTAAAAATGTACTACAGAACAGCCATCTACTAAGTCTGCAAACACAAAGAAAACAGTGTTCATTATACCGTTTTCAGATTGACATGTTGGCCCATTGCTTTAAATTTACAGGGACTTTATCTGCAAATATGGTTGGAGACCATATATCTTCTATCTATACTGCTTAAAAGTAACCATACTATGTGTGGTGGTGAATTTTACATGTTAACTGGACTGAGCCATGGGGTGCACAGATATTTGGTCAGACATTGTTCTGGGTGTGTCTGTGAGTGTGTTCCTTCCTTCCCCCCCTTTCCCTTTCTCCCTCCCCTTACCTTCCTTCCCCATCCTCCCTCTCTACCCACCTTTCCTTTATCCCTTTGCTTCCTTTTCCTTCCCTCTTTTCCTTTCTCCCTGCCTCTAGTTTTCTCCCAAACAGAAGGATCACCAGAGAATTTCCTGGTTCCATATCATAATTTGATACCTGTACCTTTGCTGTTTGTTTTCCTAGTAGAATACCCTGCCTTTTCAAATTTACTATTCCAGGCTCACTGTTGCATTTGAGCCTGAGGGCTCATATTACTTTCAGACCATCTTCTGGAGAGGCCCTAATTTTGTTAGTCAGAGAGGGGAGCCTGTCTTTACACTGACTTCATCCTTTGTCTTTATCAAAATGAAAGATTTTGACATAGATAAATGTATACCTACTAAATTATTTGTAGTAGCAAATGTCACTGTAATGAGATCAACCAGATACTATTGCCATGGGCTGTTGCCTAGGCCTTAGAGAAACAAGCTAGAGGGAACTTTCTATTGATAATCCTCATTGTAATAAGATGTGACCATCATTCCTCTCTAAAAGGATCATAATGGATATTGATTCTTAGTTTTGGAGTTTGGCTCATTAAAATAGCAAACAGAATTCTTTGGGGAATGAGCTATATTGATTGCTTCATTTTGTTTTATGGGTTTGTTTCCTATGTAACATGTAATTGTATTTTATACTTGCTATAATATGCAAGAATTAAAGACCTAATTTAGCTAAACAAGAATTGGCTTATAAATTATGGAACATTCTCTCCCATCAAAATCCTGGATAATTAAACAAAATTTTAACAAATTCTATCTTTGGAGATTGCTTTGTATTGGAGGGGGTGGGGATGAGAGAGTGGGAAAGAAACTTTTTTTCCCTCCTGTCACTTTTTAACTTTCTTAGCAGTTAAGCCACTAGTAATGAGTTTACGGATTTCAGACAAGGCTGTTAAATTCTTGCTGAGGTCTATTAAGCTGTCTTTTCTTTCAAATTATTTTGCTTCTAAAATCTCAAAATGTGTTGCTTTCAATGGCATAGTGACAAAAGCACAGGCTCTGAAAATATTTAGACTTAAATTTAAACTCTGCTTTCCCCTCCTCACTGCTGTGGGTAGATCGCACTTCTATGCACCTTGATTCTGCACCTGACCACCTCACATGCATTGGCCAATGAGAAATGAGCAGATGTGATGTAAGTAACAGCTTGAAAAAATGCATACATTATTGGGCTGCTTGTCTTGTTCTTCTGTCAAAGCCATGAGAAGAACATGCTTATACAGGCAGTCCTCGGGTTACATCAGACTCAGCGTACATCCTTTCATGGTTACCGCGCCATCTCCCATTTATTTATATGTAAAAAAAGTTCCATCATTTCGACGTATGTACATATGTGCTTTATGTTTTTTATTATTTATTTACCACAAGTAAAGGTCAGGAATTGTTATCTTTTTTTTTAATTGTTTTTACTGTTTCACTTCATTACTGCTGTGTATGTGCTCCATGTGAATGATTCAGGTGCTTATGTAGGTGGGTTCCGACTTACAGCTAAAATCGCGTTATGTCGCGCTGTAGGAACGCATCTCCTACGTAACCCGAGGACCTACTGTATTAGCTACCTGCTCCCAGCAGGAGGAGGGATAACACCTAGAGGTACCCCTGGCCAAGATCAACCTAGATAACTGGCTATTAGCCAACCAGTATATTTGCACACTAAATAAATGATAATTACTGAATGGTGCTGGGATTTGTTTCAGTTAACTGATAGAGCCTGTCAAGCTTCCTTTACACATTACTTTCTTTCATTGTCAAAGGAAATGGTCCTCTATCAGATAAAGAAAGACACAGACAAGAATAAAGAGATCAATTAATATGTCAAATGGATATGTACACAGACAATGGCAAAAGAATTCTTTCTATCTGCAAGAGTCAAGTGTGTTGAAACAGGAACAAATTTGTGGTTTCTAAGGAGTAACTGTCTGGAAGACTAAGAACATAGCTTTGATACCAGGAAACATGGACTAGGATGATGTTTCTATAATAGCATCAGAAAATAAGATGAAAGATAGAAGAAGGAATGATATGAGGGGAGGTGACTAGAACTTAGATGCAAGCGATCTTTAAGGGCCCAGCTGAGTCAAAAAAGAAAAATGAAGAGAAAACCTAAATAAGATTGATTTAGTTTCTTTTTCTTTTCATTTATTTAAACCAAAGAGTCTACAACTCTCATAGGAAATCCAAGAATCTACCCTTTAATGGTAGATTGACAGTGGCTGAGGGAGTTGTCAAGGTAGATGGGCTTAGTGAAGCCTCATGAAACCAACCCACTTCAGTGATAGGTGGTAAAAACAGGAGATGGGTCTACATTCCATGCCAGGGAATCCTTGCACTTCAGCACAAGGATGTAGTTGGAGAGCAAAAGAGCAGAAGAGACCAGGGAATTAGAAAAGAAATGCAAGGAGGTATGCACCTCAGAACCAGATTCCTTAAAGCTGAGCAATAAAAATATGACTTAGGCAAAGAAAACTGGATCTTTTCCGGATTGAAAAGTGCTAGCCTTTAAATCTCCGAATCCCTGTTGGATTTGATATTGTTCAAGACAGAAGCATTTTCCAGGAGAATTTTTGCATCTAGAGATGACGCTAAGGTCTTCTGGGTATTAACAAGTATAACGAAGCTAAAAAAAAGATACTACAAGACTGAGAACTAAAAAGTGTCAGGTGAGATTCAGTGTGGGCAAATATCTAATAAAATGTTTTAAAATTTTGTGTTCTTACATGAAACACCATCAACAGTATCTCTAAAGCTAGTTATCTCTCTTTAATGATTAAAAAGAGGTGGTATACTCATGAAGACAAAGAAGATGGGAAAGACAATGTTAGAACATGGAAAATGAGACAAGTGGGACGTAACTCAGCAGAAAAGAGAAACAAATATGCTAAAGATCTACAGAGCAGGATGACAGTAATATCAAATGGATTCAGATTGTGGGACCCATTGGAGCTACCAACGGAAAGGTAGGGCAAAATATCAGAAGGATTGGTATAAAGTTTATGTAAGGAATAGTCAAACACCCAGGTCCTTTCTCCTACGCCCTTAACCACTAAATGACAATTATTCTCCTACCCAGGAAAAAGATGGAAGGTTTTTTCTCTGAAGAAATTGAACAAGGATAGCTCTATTTCCTGTATGGTAAAAATTATAATGAAAACAGAGAATGAAGGGAATATCTACATAAGTAAAAGCAGGCCCCCATCTTCCTTCCTCTCCTTGCTTACTGCATGGTAGCACATAGGCTTATAAATACTAGGCGGGTGACTAGAAATACTTCCTGTGAGTATAGACTAGTGTGAGAGAAAGATCCACAGATTTCCTCATGAAAAGACCAGCTAACACCCTGATTTGGCTCCGATGAAACACAAAGTTTTGACAAGACTGACTCATATATGCAGAGTTTCTAATCAGCTTTTTAGTACGTCATATAAAATGATTCGATCTCCAAGGATCATCTGGTATGTGTGATCACATGACTCAAGTTCTCAACATCAAAGACTGAGACTGGAATAGCTGCATGTAACAGCCAAAAAGAATAAATGCCTTAAATATAAGGGAAATGAATATCGTTTTTATGTAAAAGAAGTCTGACAGTAAGCATTCCATGATGGAATGCAGGCTCCTCCTATGATGATAACAGAAAGCTGTGTCATCAAGGTAGCACCTAGCTTCTGACCTCAACTAACCTCATGGTCCAAGATGGCTACTACAGCTCCAGGCATATGTTCAATCTCAAGCAGTAGGGAGGAAAAGGCAGAAGGGCAAAGAGAGCAAACCTCCTACCTGAGCTGACATTCTTTAGGCAGCTTCCATAGAAGCTCTCCAAAACACTTCAACTTACCTTTCATTGGCCAGAACATACTCATACATCTAACTACAAGGGAGGCTGGTAAATGTAGTCTTTCATGAGGGTACATATTTGTCCTGAATAAAATTGTTCTATGAAAGAAGGAGAGAATAGATTTCTGGTAGACAATAAGCAATCTCACACAGACAGACAGACAGACACACACACACACACACACACACACACACACACACACACACAATGAATAAAGCAATTGGAAAATAAACAGGGTTACGTGAGAGTAGAAGAAAACCTCAAAAAATAATATTTTCAGAAAGTTAGCTGTTTCACCTATTTCTATTCAAAAGAAAAAATTAGAGCTGTTTCAAGTATAACAGCCACAAAAAAAAAAAGGGGGTTGTTGAAAGATACAGTCGAGGAATCTCACATAAAATAAAAGTGCACGGATGTCATGGCTCAGTGGTTGAGTGTCAACCTATGAACCAGGGGGTCATGGTTTGATTCCTGGTCAGTCCTGGTCAGGGCACGTGCCTGGGTTGTGGGCTCAACCCCCAGTGGGGTTGTGCAGGAGGCAGCCAATCATTGATTCTCTCACATCATTGATGTTTCTATCTTTCTACCTCTCTCTTCCTCTCTAAAATCAATAAAAATACATTTTAAAAATAAAAGCAAAAAGATTAAGAGATAGAACATTAGAAAATACCAGGAACTAGAAAATCAGTCCAGAGACTTTAATATCCTAGTAATAAAGAGCTATCAGAGAAAATTGAGGTTAAAAAAGTAATTAGAAGTGCTCTCTCTTCTGAAAAATATGTGTTTCCATTTGAAAGTGTTCACTGAATGTCCAGTAAAATAAAGGAGAAATGTTCACACAAGATACATTATCATTAAATATCAGAACACCAGAAAGGCATGCTGAAATTTCCAGGGGAAAAAAAGAAGGAAAGATTCCCAAAGGAACACTAGAAGAACATAGAATTTAAAGAAAAAATGTCTAATACAAGCTGAGGAAAACTTACCCTCAACCTGGAATTCTATACTCAGTCAAACTATCAACCAAATGTGAGAATAGGATACTCATTTTTAGACCTGAAGTGACAAAAATGTTTACTTCCTATGAACTCTTTCTGAGAAAACCACTAGAAGGTGTGCTCTATTGAAATGAGGGAGTAAACCAACAAAGGGGAAAATATGAGACCTGGGAAATACAAGATCCAACACAGAGGGTAAGCAAAGGAACTTCTCAGGACAATAACAAAGGGTGGTCTCTGGAAATGAGCTTTGCGCCAGACCTAGAGAGCAACCAATCAAAATTGTAGGAGGATAACAGACTGTCCCAGGATAAATGGAATTAAGCAAATACATGAGAACTGATGAATGTGAACCTCCTGAGAGAGGGTTTAAATCATTCTCAGAGAAAATTAGTTCACATTATAGGATACTGTACAAGTAAAAAAATCAAAACAGCTATGATCTCCTTTAAAAAACACACACCTGAATATTTTTATAACAAGGATATATAATCTGGAATAATTCATAGCTCGTCTATTAATATTTGCAAAGCTACAATAATATAAAATAGTACTTAACCAGAAATTGTGATATGACCATATTAGAAAGATGGGTGAGGGAAGGTTAGAAAATAAAAGGGAAATATAAAACTAACAAAGTTAAATATAGCAATTTAAACACATGATTTAGAAAAATAGAGGTTAATAAGGAGAAAGAGCTAAAAAGAATTAAGATCAGTTGCCTCTTGGGAATGGGACTCCTGGGAAGCGAGTACTGTAAGGTTATTGCTATTTTTCATGTAAATTAAATAACTGTGGTGGCACCATTTGACTTTTAGAACTATGACACCTATTATTATGATAAAAGAAAAAGCTAATCATCTATGCAAAAGCAAACAAAACAAACTGGTTCTATAATGACAACTTCTGGGCAGCATTTGAAAAGATTTGGGAAAAAGGCAAGAAAAACAAAGAGAAATGGCAACCTCCCATTTAAGCACAGCTTCTGTATTCTTACACTCAGACCCCACATGCATTTCTATTCAACCAACTCTGAAAAGCTTTGCCAAAGCAGGAAAACACCCAAGAAGAGGTTTGAATTAATCCAGGAATAAAGCTGCCCCTCTCATTATCCGAAAGCAAGGGTAGTCAGAGATTAAGATCTTCTATATTGGGAGATAAAGCATGGGGAGGACATTATCAATGTTTAATGTCATGAAAGTTTTGCCAAGATGAATAAATACAGTGTCAAAGGAGTAGAGAAAAGAACAGGGGACATGAGTGTCCTCTATGCCCTTCCCTCATCTTCTGAAATGTGATAACTATTAACTGAGAGAAATAAGTCAGTAAGAAATACATTTAATCATCTATATTGCTTATAAAACTAAATCAATGTAAATATCTGAAATATTTAATCAAGAAATACTCAATTGTTGAATTGAGTGATACACTCAATACATGCAACAATATGGATCAACCTCTAAAAGCATTATATTGAGTAAAAGAAGCCAGACACAAATAATGTATTTGTTCATTTTGCTTCTGTTCTTTAAACTGTAACATGTGTGATTCATATACTCTTATAGTATGATATAGTTCCCAATCGGAACAATTCTGGAGGTTCATTCTTACAGTATATGTGAAATATAATACTTCTACCTGAAAATGCTCATGTCATTAATGTTTCTTGAAAACCTATTATGTTGTAGTTACTTTATACATGTCATCATCTTAATACTGAGAGTAACACTGAATTGGTTACCACTGTTCTAAATTGAAGATTAGAAAATTGAGGCTCAGAGAGGTGACATAACCTTGCCCAGGACCCAAATCTATCTGGCTGCAGGGTACTTCCTCTTTTGACACAATCATATTGTGGTGATTTTGTTCTTTTATTTTAAGAGGCATTTCTAAGAGGAAGCAAAGGATTACTTGGAATTGGGTGCAGAGCATTTTCGGGAAAAGCAGTTGACGTTCTTATCTCTCAGAAGTCTAGAGGCTATGGTGGTGGTCCCTTTTTGCTACCAGACTGATGTGCCTCCCCACAGGGCACCTCAGAAGCTGCTTTAGCACTGCCTTTCCTTCCGCCACATTTCACTCTTTTGCATAATTGTGTTGCCCTGATGTTTTGAGAAGTTCCATCCTATAAATTAACTTCATCAATGAAACAGAAACATTTGTCTTTCCTAGAGGGAAACTAAATGAGAAAACAGAAAGTAACTGATCAATGACGAGGAGAAGCCAAAAATTACACAAAACCTGAAAGTGATGCTTCAAAGTGCTGGATGCATTAGATGAATTATGTAGGCTATTCCTAATGAGTTGTGCTAGGATTTGACTCTTGCCAAAGAAAGTAAGTAGAACCTTGGTCATTTGTTTAAGAGACTGTTTATCGCTTGATCAATGGTAGAGACCCCAGAGGTGATGTGACCTGCCCCAGAATTGCTCCTCTTTCTAGATAGAAATAAGTAAAAGGAGAAATACTAACTAAAATTCCATTCCCATCACAAAAGAGTGCCTCACTCTGATTCTTTTAGAAATCTCTTTAGGTTGGATAAATGGCAGAATGCAGAATCTGCCCTTTTTCCAGCCAGTTTCATTTTTAAAAGCATCAAAATGAAGCCTCCAGAAGGGAGATAAGTGCTGTAGCAGACAGCTGCAAACAATTACTCCTTAAAAACAGAACTGAAAAGCAGACTAATTAATTTACAAAGTTCAGGGTACGCCAAGAGTGCAATAAAAATCCATCCCACTTAGCATCCACTCATGTTTCAGCAAAACAGAGCATTTGCAAAGTGCTGTAAATTAAATTATGAGGTGCACAATACTCAGATACTCAAATATATACATATATATGTGTATATACATACACACACACACACACACATACACATATATATCTATATATACAGTTTAACTAAAATCATTCTTAATATAACAAGTTCCTTAATATCTAATTGGTAAACATCCATATAGCTTATGTTACTAGGTCTATACCTATAAAATTCTAAACTTGGGTTGTCTAGATGGCTGAGACCAGGGTGGTATCAGTGGATGCGGTGAAGAGGCTAGACTCTGGGAGCATTTTGAAGGTAGAAACAACAGGATTTTCTGGGAAATTAATATAAGTTATGAAAAAGAAAGAGGCATCTAGGATGAGTCTCAGAAGTTTTGACGTTTAGCCCATGGAAGATGAAATCACCATAAAGTGAGATGAAGAACTCTATGGGTGGAGCAATTTTGTGAGAAGAAGGAAGAAGTTCAGTGTGAACATAACAAGTTTGAAATACCCTCTATACTTGTAAGTAAAGGACTAGAGTGGGCAGTTGAAAATATGTGAAGGAAGAGGCCCGGGAAAGACCTAATATTTTTTGTGGGCTTACTTGGTTGTAGGACTTTATATTCACTACCTCATTTTAGAAGTCTATGGTTACATATTTTACCCCTGTTTCTATTGGCATTGCTTAATAGATAAATACTGGGTATCAAAGATTTTGAATAACTTTGTCAAGTTCATACAACTGATAGATGCAGAAGCTGGGATTAAAATCCAGGTTGTCTGATGCCAAACCAAAGTCCATGCCTGTTTTGCTAAGCCATGCTTTCCCAAGAAAATATCCTTTGTAACTTTTTACATCTTATGGAAGTGAGTATTTCAGTTACTCTCGTTAATTAAAACATAGGTTGCATGTTCTACAGACCCCAAATAACAGTGATTAAACAAAGCAATTGATTCTTTTTCTCTTTTTATGTAACACTAGTAGCCCATTTGCAGGAAGAATCCTGCAAGCGGCCGCCGTGCCTGCACCCGCGGGCCACTGCCACCTGCCCCGCTCCGCCCCGCCCCACCCCGCCCGGGCTTTCCCTCTGGCAGCCACCTTGCTTTCCGCTTTTCCTCCCTCTTCCTTCTAAGTTGTCTTCAGTCTTCACTCCTCCCTCCCTCAGCATATGCAAATTAATGCCATCTTTGTTGGGTAATATGCATACTTGCCCTGATTGGCTGGCGGGCGTGGCTTTGGCTGGTGGGCGTGGCTTGGGCATAGCAAAGGTGTGGTCAATTTGCATATTACTATTTTATTAGGTAGGACTAGAGACCCGGCACACAAAATTTGAGCTCGGGGGTAGGGAGGGGGTCCCCTCAGCCCAGCCTGCACCCTCTCCAATCTGGGACCCTTTGGGGGGATGTCCAACTGCCGGTTTAGGCCCAATACCTGCGGGACATCCTTCTCACAATATGGGACTACTGGCTCCTAACTGTGGACCTGCCTGCCTTCCTGATCACCCCTAACCCCTCTGCCTCCCTGCCTGATCGCCCCTAACTGCCTCTGGCTTGGCCCCTGCCACTGCGGCTTTGTCCGGAAGGAGGACTGGACGACCGGAAGATGTCCAGTTTATCTGGTCTAATTAGCATATTACCCTTTTATTAGTATAGATTGGAAATAGGCAATGCGGAGCTGTTGTGGCAGCTCTGCTACAAGACATCATGAGGAACCCAGGCTCCTTCTGTCTTCTTGCTCCATCATCTCCATGACATTTCCTTTATCTGAATGGATCAAAACAGCCAACTGTCATGGCCATGATTAAAAAAACAGGATGGCTGAAACCAGTTTGGCTCAGTGGATAGAGCGTCGGCCTGCAGACTGAAAGGTCCCAGGTTCGATTCCGGTCAAGGGCATGTACCTTGGTTGCGGGCACATCCCCAGTAGGGGTTGTGCAAGAGGCAGCTGATCGATGTTCCTCTATCATCGATGTTTCTAACTCTCTATCCCTCTCTCTTCCTCTCTGTAAAAAAATCAATAAAATATATTTAAAAAAAAAAAAACAAACAGGATGGAAGAAAGGAGAAAGATGGACCTAATCTGAAAATTGAACACATCCTTTCTATTCACATCCCATTGGCCAAAACTTTGTCATGTGGCAAGTTCAAGTTGCAAGGAAGGCTGAGAAATAATATCTTTATTTTGGGTAACCAACCAAATGTCAAGCTAAAAAATCAGGGCTTCTAATACTTTGAGAGGGAAAGGGAGACTAGGGATCAGAGGACAACAAGTATTACCTATCTGCTCTACAAGCTGGGCTGAATCTCCTCTTAATGTCATTAAGTGAATGTGTGGAAACAAGTTCATTTTGGGTAGATTTGAATTTCAAAATATTATTAAATTCTCAACATATATATGAATTTTGAAACATGTTAATTCCTTCATAAAAAATGCAAGACACCAGGATAATTAAAAGAATGTGTAAAATAATAGAATATATATATATATATATATATATATATATATATATAGAGAGAGAGAGAGAGAGAGAGAGAGAATATGTACATATTTATATACATATATATATATATATATATACATACATATATATAATATATATATATATATATATATATATATATATATATATGTCTGCCCTGGTTCCTGGCACAGAACCCTTAGGTGCATCTTTTTCTCTAATATTTGGTCTTTGATTCAACTTTCTAACACAGAGTTCTTAAATCCTTTGGAGTTTCCTGAGTGATAAGAGAGTGTTTTGTTCTAATGAGGCAAATCTTGGTGGTTCCTACATAGCTACAGGATAGGGGCTGGTCACCAGAAGAACCAAGTCATAAAGAGAAGATTGGAACTTTTATTCCTGCCCCTCATCCTGCCAGAAGGGAAGAGGGCCTAGAGATCGAATTAATGATTGATCTAACAGATGAAGCCTCCATAAAAATTCCAAAAGTATGAGGCTTGGAGAGCTTCTGTGTTGGTTAAACACATCCGTGTGCCTGGAGGCTGGTTCACCTGGAGATAGAAACTCCTGTGATTAGGACTCCTCTAGAACTTGCCCTATGAGTCTCTTCGTCTGGCTGATTAATCATCTATATCCTTTATCATATTCCATATTATATAATAAACCAATAAATGTAAGTACCTGTTCTCCTGTGAGCTGTTCTAGCAAGTGACAGAACCTGAGGAGGGAGACACAGGAACCTTACATTTAGAGCCAGTGTGTCCGAAGCACAGGTGAGAACCTGGGACATGCAACTGGCATCTCAGGTGGGAAGGGCAGTCTTGTGAAACTCAGCCATTAACCTGTGTGGCCTGAACTAACTCTAATTATTGTCAGAATGGAATTGAATTATAAGACACCCAGCTGGTGCTGCAGAAAAAAACACACAGCTGGTGTCAGAAATGTGTGAGTGTGGTAGGTGTATGTGTAAAGGACAAACAGGAGAGTTCCTTCCATACAGATGGAGACAAAGTGAGTTATAAATTGTGTTTACGCTATCGCCATTTGGAGCCACCACTTCCAGCTGGTAAACCAAAATACCTGTCATTCTTGGCCAGGATGAGTCTTGAATGACATGAGTTTTGAATTACCAGATGCTTTCAGTAACGCATCTGTCACATAAACTGGATGCCCAATAATTCTAATTTCCCCTTCCACGATCCAATATCAAGATAGTTCTTTTATAGCAAAGCAGCTCTTCTTTTAGGAAGATGTGGTCCAAAAATAATCCACCAAGATTCCTCTACTTCTATAAGTGAATAGAATAACAATGAGAGTAATGCTATTCTACTTCTTTTTTTATCTTCAGTGTTTAAAACCTTCACTTATTTTCTATGTTTATTTCTCTCCCCACTGAAATTCCCACTCCAGGTGAGCAGGAGATTCTGTGTCTGTCTTGTTCATTGCTACATGCCGAGCCTGGAACAGTGGCCGACACACAGGAGGCCCTCAACACACATTTGTTGGCTAAAGATTAAGTGGTAGCTTATCAAGCCAACCAAAACACTGCACCCTACAGACCCTCCCAGTTTTCAGAATAGTAGCATAAGAGTGCTAAGCATTTCTGCTTGTCCAAACCCCGAACCTGGCCTTATATTCCTAGTTCTACTACCTAAGCTCTCTTCTATGTCTTAAGGCCAAGCCAGATCTTCATGGATTGTAGAAGAAAAGGTTGTTTTCTTTCTACTTTTATTTTTTAAGCTGAGGGGCCATGCAGTATGAGTGGGGACATTGAATGCAGTAAAGTTGGCTTACAATTGCTGGAATAACCCAAACTAGTCTGTTGGGGATTTTTTTGTTGTTGTTGTTTGTTTGTGTGGTTTTTTGTTTATTCGTTTGTTTCTGCAGCTTCTATTAGTTTAGAACAGTTGAAACAGGACTTCAGCAAGTCACATAGCTTACTTGGTAACTGAGTAAGTCATGAAAACATAGTTTCCTTATTTGTAAAAGCTGGGATGCTACCATCCTTATAGGAGGGTTAAATTAGTATAGAAACAAAAATTACTTAGCATAGTGCCAGGCACACAGTAAATGTTCAATAAACAGTAGCTGTCACTAGCTTAGATTTTTGTAACTAGATCACTAAGCTAGTGTTACAATAGGTATCAAAGTCTGACTCTCCGACATAAGAAAAAGACCAGATGATGAAAATGAAGGCAAGAAAACCAAATGGTTCTGAATAGTAGAGGTGATTTTTAATTTAATATTCAAATTATGAACTATTTCAAATATAGTAGAGGCAGCACAGAAAGTAAAGGTGTGTGGACCCACAGCAGAGTTTTCACAAATATGTATATTTAACAGTATGTCAAGCAGGTATCTTTTTTAAGGAAAAAGTAGAACTCCCTTATGTTCACCTACACAGTCTCGCTCTCCTCTTTCTGATGACTATAATGTACAACTTTCCCCTACGCTTTTATACTTTTACTATATGCACACGCATTATTCTTTCATGCATTATTCTTATTTGAGAATACACACATTTATAAACAATACTGTGAGGTTTTGTCTTTACATATGTATGTCTTTGATGTGACATGCTCTCAAATGCCATAGGAAAAGTATAATAACGTATATCTTAATCTTTCTCTCAACATTAAGTTTTTGTGATATATTCACCCTGGTTCATATAGCTTTAGTTCTCTAAAATAAGATCTTACAAATAAAGTTTTATTGGCACACAGCCACATCGATTCATTTTTATAATATACATGGCTGCTTCTACACAATAAGAGCATGTTATTATAGCATGTTAAAATTTTCTGGAAAGGACTGCAGTCCAGGGGTGGAGAACCTGTTTTCTGCCAAGGGCCATTTGGATATTTATAACGTTATTCATGGGCCATACAAAATCATTAACTTAAAAATTAACCTGCTATATTTGGTCAAACATTTAATTAACTCACCCCTAATGCCTTAGCAGGGCCAGACCAAATGGTTTTGTGGGCCTTATACAGCCCTCAGGCTAGACACTCCCCACCCCTGGACTAGACAGTAAAGGGCCAAATATTCTAGTCTCTGTCACAACTGTTAACCTTGGCTCTTATTGTGTAGAAGCAGCCATGGATATTATAAAAATGAATGGATGTGGCTGTGCTCCAATAAAACTTTATTTGCAAAAACAGATGGTGGGCCAGATACGGCCCACTGGTCACAGTGGTCAAACTCTGCTTTATAGTATTTCATTAAAGGAACATACATCCATTAATTTTTCCCATGTTCACATCTCCTGAAATATTATATAAATTTAGGTTATTACCCATTTTTCTCTCAACGAGGCAATGCATCAGTGAAGAATCTTATGTGTTCCCTGTGCACTTGCGTGAGAAATCCTCCAGATCAGGCATCTATAACCTTTCATGTGCCTATGATTCACCGGAGGCTCTTGTTAAATGTACAACTGGGGGGACTCCGGGAAGACTGAGGTTCCACTGGTTTAACAAGCTCCCAGGTGATAGAGATGCTCTGGTCCATGAACCGCATGTTTTAAAGCCTGGCTAGACTACAGAAGTGAAATTGCTCAAAATTATTAGACGCTATCAAATTGCTCTTCGAGGTGGCTGAACCTGTTTACGCTCCCAGCAGCAGCAAGCCGCATCTCATTCTATACATTCTTCCCAACAGCTGGCATTTTCAGACTTTTTATATGTCAGCAATTTGAAGGTTATGAAATTGTACCTTGTTTAAATGTGCTTTTATCAATAACTGTGGATTGCACATCTTTTCATATCTGGTATTGCTCCTCTGTATATATCTTGTTCACATATTGGTGGTTTTTTCTCATTGATTCACATGACTACTTTTAAAATGTACACGTTAATCTTTTCCCTGTTATATCTTTTGCAAATATTTTCTCCCATTCTGTGTTTCTCATTCAGTGGTTCATTTAGTAAATGAAGTATCTTAATTTTAACATGCTATAATTAAACTGGTTTTTTGTTTTCATATTTTAGAATTTTATTTGAGAATATCATCCTAAGCTCCAAAGCTATAAAGATATTCTCTAAACATATTTCTTTTCACATATAGATTTTAATTTGTCTTGAATTGGTTTTGTGAATGATGTGAAGTTGGGAACTAATTTTATATTTTTTTAAAATGGAAAACCAATTCTCCCAACAGACATTTACTGAATAGCCCATGCTTTCTGCACTGATTTGTAATGTTTTCTCATCACTTAGCAAATTTATACATACACACGTGTGTGTGTGAGTGTGGGTGCAGATTCTATTATGATTTATTATCCCTCTGCACCTCACTACCACAGTCTTATTTAATGTAGATTTATGTATTGATATCTGATAAGGTAACTTGTTCTTCAAAATTGTCTTAATTATTTTAGGTGTTCACTTTTTTATATCTTTATTAACTATAATACAGATAAGTGCACATAAATACTATATAAGTATAGCTGAAACAATTTTTATAGACCGAACAGCATGCAGATGAAGAAAAGAATTTTGCTAGCAGCCCCAAAGCCCCGGTCCTGACATAGAGTACCAATTTCCTTTTCTTTTTTAAAATGCTATCAAACTCATTTTATGGATGAGGAAACTAAGGCCTAGAACCCAGCAAGAAAATATTGCTGTGTATAACCGCATTAACCATACATCTTGCACCTGTCATTGAACTATTACATTTAATAACAATCCTATTAATTTTTCTTTTACTGATAAAGAACATTCTGTGTCAGCAAATTGTGGTTTCCTGTTGGGATTTTTTCCCTTAGATTTTGCATCATTTCATTAGAAAATATTGCATTTATGGTTCAGAAAGCTTAGCCGAATCACTTCTAACTCTCTGAATAGCTGAAACAACTTAAAAAGAGAAGTAAAAAGAAAACCAGCCATTTGCTTTCAGGAGAAGCTCAGAAATTACCAATTCAGGTTACAAAGAGAAGAAATTCTCAGAGGCTTCTTTTCAGTAACTGTACCTGGTATTAATGATCTGCCAAGGTGTTGTTTGAACATGCACAGTCAATACGTTATTCAAACAACACCACGGCCAACAGCATGCAGAGGGCTTTCACACACACTGCACTGTAGACAAAAAGTCATGGTTAATTTATGGCCAAGGACATAACTAATATGAGCAGTAAATAAAGTCTTGCTTTGAGGATCAGCATTGAGAAGTTGAGAAGTATGTTGCTACACTGGAAATTCTCAAGGGCATAAACTAGCCCTCTTTATTCTGCTCCTGCACTTAGGCCAGGACCTAGCACAGATAGAGGATCAATGTTTGTAGAATGAGTGAATAGACTCCAAAAAAGACAGAATCCTTTACAGAGATGGGAAGCCGCCCATTGTCCTCACTAGCAGAGAGGTGTGGACAAGGAACCCGGAAGGCTGGTCAACCTTGAAGCTCTGAAAGGTCAGAGCCAACCAACCACTGTTTAGTTGAGACAATGGTAGCTAAAGCAACTTCCACCTTTTAGTTTTATGGAAATTCTTACTGATTGGCTATTATTGGAATTGCCTGCCTAAAGGCTATGGGTGTATCCCATAGTCTTAATAAAAGGGATAGCAAGGCCAGAGCGTGGTGGAGTCCTTCCCCTTGAGTTGGGCTTCCGCCTGGCCCCCAATATTTCCAAATTAATATTTTCTAGTCTCTTTCATTTGCATGCGGCCTCCTCCAGAGCCCGAACCTTGAACCACGCGGGACGTGGGGGGGAGGGGAGGGACACTTGCAACTGGCAGCCCAACGTGGGGCACCCTCAAGAGACTTCTTAAAGTTGTTCTCATTGCTTTCACTCTTTTATTTTTCCTATTTCATTAAGATGATTAAAGGTGAGGGTAAGAAAGAATCTCATAAGAATAATTTTAACAATGACCTCTTTCATGAAAAAAAAAAAAAATTAAAGACCACAGATACAAAATAACTAGACCAAAACTACATATTTTCTGGTAAAGACTTTATAAATAAATAAAGTTTACAGATGTTTTCTTGCATTTGTATAGTATCTTCTCAAAAACCAGACTCATTCTAAGAATGTGTCCCAGACTTCCAGAAGATTTCCAAATTTATCCTCTTTAAAACCAAAACTATAAGGCTTTGCTTTGTAACTCTATACATCAAATTCCCAGAGGATGGGGAAATAAAATTTATGGGTGACCCATCCCCAAAATACTCATTAGTCATTCCTGCTAGGGTACCCTATTCGTATCTTTCTGTGACTCTAAACAACTCCCAGTGAGAACTGAATTTGAGTGTTAGGGAAGAGGCAAAACTCCCTCGTCCCTGCCCCTAATCCTTCTACCTAGAAATAATTTCTTGAAATTCCTTTTAACAGAGGACCACAATTTTTATTCTTTACACATACTTAAAATGCAAAAATATCTCTGGAAGAGAAACAACACTGCTATTGACTTAGATTCACACTAAGGGGTAAATAGCTTATCAGATCTTTTCCAGAGAGTAGGTACTAATAGCCACAGACTCCATGGAGAGAAAAAGGCACTGCAGAAAAGTAAAACAAATGTTGCCTAGTTTACATTTTTTGCTTGAGGATGCCCTGCCTCTGAGTTTAGTGCTGTCTCTGCCAGACCAGTTCCCAGGGTCTTGTTCTGAGCACTTCCAATGCCAGCAGCTGCCCCATTCCTCCGCTACCCAAACCTAACCTGCTCCTAGAATTCACTCCACCAAATGCGGTGCTGGCTTGTTCCCTATCTCAATGAAGCTACTCTCTGGATGGAATAAAACACTAAACAGGAATCTTTTTAGATAACTTTAACCCAGGTGACCAGTAAAGGACTCAGGTTTCCCCAAAAAAGACAGCGTTATACAACGGTTCCCTGGTAGTGGGCTCTGAGAGGGGTACCTGCAGTAGGAGCTCCATTGCAGAGTATTCTCAGAGTCAACAACCCCGAGGGACAGGGAGAGAAGCTGAGCTGCAATGCAGTTGCAGCAAAGGACTGGGCCAATCCGACAGGGAGATCTAGAGCTGAGATGGCTTTCAGAGTTGTCCTGAATTCAGGCAGGAGAACAGCCTTGGTTATAACCCAGCATTGACCAGCCACTGAATGAGGTCTGCGCCTAGAAATGGGGCACAATCTTGGAGAGAGCTTGGGCAAGGCAGTTAGTTCTCTGCAGCTGAGGACAAGTCCCAAAAGAGGCCTGGCAGCTGAGGGACATCAGTCATCAGCACTCCCAGCAACTGGAGAAGTAAGTGCTTCTGTCCTGAAGGGGGATCTTAGTGGGGTACCATGGCACCCACTATAATAAGTCTCTGTCCCTTTAAGCACATGCTTTGAACCAGGGCTCAGAGAAATGAAAAATTGTTCATTATTTTGTTAAAAACTTTACCAAGATCTGTTATTTCCAGAAAATGATGTCACCCACAGCAATGCCATCCATGACTTATTAAAAATCATTATTGCTGTAAGTATTATAGATGCCCCCTTTGTTGTTTTCCCCATTGACCCTCCGCCACCCCACACCTGCCCCTCCAGGGCTTCACCACATTATTGTCTTATCCATGGGTTATGCATATATATGCCTGTAAATTCCCCAATTAATCTCTCCCCCCTAACCCCCACCCCCACCTTCCCTCTGAGATTACACAGTCTGTTCCATGCTTCTATGTCTCTGGATCTATTTTGTTCATCAGTTTATTTTGTTCATGACTTTTGAGTTGTCATTCAACACACCTGGATCAATCAGCATTTGCAAATATCACATTGATAATAACTCAAGCATCTGCCTGCGTCACTGTCAGTGTGGTCAGTCCCACAATTAAAAATGTATGAAATGCATAAAATCATAAATTACTTTTTTCTGTTATTTCTCCTTTATAGTTCAGTTAAAAATATATGCATAAGTAATAATATTCATATAAATTTCATTTCAGGTTAGTAAAGGAAGCATTATGAAATATTTGATATGAAAGAGAGAGAATTCGATTTTGGAAAAAGTAATTGAGGATGGTAACTTGCCCTAGAGTAATTCTCAACCCTGGCTATCCATTAAAATCATCTAGGAAGCTGTAAAGCATCCTAATGTCCAAGCCATACCCCAGACCAATTAAATCAGAACCTCTGGAGGTAAAACCCAGACATCATTATTTTTGAAACTACCAAGGAATTGCAATGTACAGATGAGGCTGAAAATCTGTACCCTAGTGCAGTGGTACTAACTGGAGTGTGCTCCAAGGTCACCTGAGAGCTGGTTCAACCACAGATCCTGGGCCCACCCCCAGAGTTTCTGATTCAATAGCTCTGAGGTGGGGCTGATAATCTACATTCTCACCAGTTCCTGGGACTACACTTTGAGAAGCGGGGTTCTGGAGGCTCTGTCTGCCTGACCAACGTCCCCCAACACATTTAGCAACTGCCCTCTTTCTCCCTTGCCCCCCAACCCTTTCAAACATCTCAAAAACTATTGTAACAATTTTCCCTTTATCAACTTTTGGAAAGACCCTTTCCCCTCTCTCTGCACACAGCTATTTCCAAATGCTACATTTTCCAGCCCCCTGAGCAGCAACCACCAGCCATCAGGTAAGATGGCCTCTACCTTCTTCCATGAATGTTTCATTTCCTTTTGTCTTAAATTTCTGTGTCATCATAGGCATGATTCTACAGATTACTGGACTAGAAATACTCCTTTGAGACAGCAAGACTCATTGCTTCTATTGCACATTTCAATCCCAACATCCACGCTGTTGGAAAGCAAATGCACTCACCTATGTTTTCATCCCAAGATGGGCCAGGTGCAGCTGTTCTCCACTATGCAGCATTTGCAGCCAGGATCTAGAAATGCATTGTATTTGTTGTGACTCAAGTCTAGCAACATCAGTAAACACACAAAAATGGGCAGCAGTAACATATAGCTACAGCTTTCTTAGTTCCCCCTGAAATCATTTGGCCCTCCATATCCAGCTTCTGCATCCAAAATTCAACCAATTCTGGGTCAAATATATATTGTTTTGTTACATTAATGTGTACTATATAGCTAGGCCTAGGTTGGCTGCATCTGTACTGAACATGTATAGACTGTTTTTCTTGTCAGTATTTCCTAAACAATAGAGTATAACAACTCCTTGCATAGCATTTCCATTGCATTAAATATATAAGTAATCTAAAGATTATTTAAGTGTAAGGGAGGGATATACCTAGTGTTAATGCAAATACTATGCAATTTTATATAAGGGACTTGAGCGTTGCAGATTTTGGTATCCAAGAGGGTCTGTATATACCACTCCACAAACTGAGGCAGGACTGTATTTCACAGGAGGGTTTAAAATGAGATTTTTAAACCCCTGCCTTTCTTCAGGTCTTTCAATGGGACAGAGAGCCTTCCAAAATTGGTATTAAAGACTCATACCCTCAACTCCAAACACTAAATCTGAAAAGGCAGTTTGAAGATGCACATAAAAATTAACTTTCCCTTTGAAGAGAGCCTGAAGAAAAAGGAGTCCTCATTTTCTCTAAAGAAAAATATTCACACAATTTTTCAGTTTGGCCAAGATTAATAACTCATAATCTGAAGATATTGGCTTCTGTTGAAGTGAATATCAAGATTTATTGACCTGCGGAGTAAATATTAACGGAGGTGAAACTGAGGTTAATAACAAACCTCAAGGGATAATACATCTTTATATTTGCTGAAATAAAAAGTCAGCCCATATATTGCTCATACACACATTCAAAAACCTCTTTCACCAGAAAGCTCTGGAAATCTCTCTGCTGTGACAGATTGCTTAAAAATATGGCCAAATTTCCATTTGTATGAACCTTCTCTGGGTACCCAGGCAATCAGAAAAGCAAAACTTCCTCTAAGGATCATCAGTAGCCAATCAAAGGGCAACCACTTACTTAAACATGAGATCTAATGGGAAGAGACTCAGCTTAACCAGCATCTCATTCTCTTTAATCTCACTAGTGCAGGCAGCGTGGATCTGACCCATACAAATATTCCATGACCTAAGAAGCCCATCTTTTCCCCACATACAACATAAAAATATTCTAAATTCTTAATGTGTGACAAATATAAATAAATAAGCTCACAGTCAATAATAAATGTCTAAGAGTAACAGTTGTTATAAGACATTTTTTAAAGATAGGAAATAGAAGTTTACATGAGTAAATAAGGAAGTTTCTGGGCTATGATGCCAGAGAGCCAGTGTTGGAATTCTGGCTCTCCCACTTCTTTGCTCTGTGACATAAACAAGTCACTGAGCTATGCTGTGCCTCAGTTTCTCATTTGTAAAATGAAGATAACAACAGTACCTGTTTCATAATATTGTCATAAAGATTAAATGAATATGGACATGTCAAAGTGCTTTAAAGTATGCCCAGAGTATAGTAAGGGGTACATAAATATTTGTTTAAAAGTAAAGTTCTAAAGCATTGGTTCTCAACCTTTCTAAAGCCGCAACCCTTTAATACAGCTCCTCATGTTGTGGTGACCCCCAACCATAAAATTATTTTTGTTGCTACTTCCTAACTGTAATTTTGCTACTGTTAATGAATCGTAATGTAAATATCTGTGTTTTCCGATGGTCTTAGGCCACCCTGCTAGCGGCTCTCAACCTGTGAGAACCGCTGCTGTAGAGCCTAAGACCATCGGAAAACACAGATATTTACATTACGATTCATTAACAGTAGCAAAATTACAGTTAGGAAGTAGCAACGAAAATAATTTTATGGTTGGGGGTCACCACAACATGAGGAGCTGTATTAAAGGGTTGCGGCTTTAGAAAGGTTGAGAACCACTGTTCTAGAGGAAAGGGAACTTTAAGATCATTTGACCCAAAAGTCTCAAACCTTTGGGGGCATCTAATCTTGCTTGGCCTGAACCATTGATGGGTAAGCATTGCTACTACTGATTTTTATTTAGATTTAAATTTAGTAGCCAACATATAACATTCAGAAGAATTCCGTGTAAAATAATCAAGTGTTGTTGAAAAAAATAATTTTCCTTGAAAAAAAAAAAACTTCAGAAAACACATATGTATTGGACTCATAGTCTTAGATGCTGATCATCAAGTGGTGCGAAGGGGCAGCTGCCTGCTGCAGAAAGTGCATACTCTCCCTTTGCCGCAGTCCCCACCACTCTCTATTACTCCCCATCCTGAGGCTGAGTGTCCACTAGCAGGTAGTATTCCATTAACACTGCTGCTTTTAGTAGAATTTAAAAGTAATATTTATCCTCACACACATGTCTTTCGAAAATGGAAAAAAGAAATACAGAAACACATGTTCCAAGAAAAAAAAGTGAGCCAGACATACTTTTCTAAAACAAAAAGAAGATTGCTGAGCTTAATATGCCAATAAAAGTGTGTCTGTAACCAAAGAATACAACTTAAGCTGCCCTTAGGAAAACAAACCGTGAGAAAAACCATGACTGGTATGTGGAAAGGATGCTGAGGAAAAGCTTAATGATCTATAAAAGAGACTGAAATTTTAACACATTGGTTTTGTGAGTGTGAAGAAAATAATGTGATACAAAGTAATGTACACTTTAACATTTATGTCAGCTGTATTTCTGACCCCTGACCTAAGCCAACCTTATCATTGTGTAAATGAAGGAAGTAAAGCAGAGAAATGTAGGGATTTGACATATTTTAGTATCTGACTGGAAGAGGATATGAAACTACAATGTGTCTCTTGGCTCCACTCCATATCCTTTCTACCATTCAAGTACAGATACAAATGGCTTGAAATGTGATTTCATAACGATACTCAAAGTGAATGTACACTCTCATGTGAACTGAATCCCAACCTTCTCATCATCTTATGAGACCACAGAGAGAGGTCTTTAAATTTTCTCAATGTTAGCTCTCCAGTTAGAAAACACTGATCTTAGTCTTGGAATTATAATTGTTCAAAGTTTATGAGAGAGAATAAAATGCTTGTTTTACTGGGTTCTGGGTCCAGTCAATGATGGACAACATATATGACGAAGGTCCCATGCAATTTTAATGGAGCTGAAAACTTCCTAATGGCTAGTGACATCATAGCTGCCCTAACATTATACCCGTTTTCACCATCTTAAGATAGTAGGTGTCATCAAGTCACAGCAAAAAGCATTCCTCACATGGTTGTGGTAGGGCTGGTGTAAGCAAACCTACTGTGCTGCCAGTCATATAAAAGTATAGCAAACACAATTATGTGCAGTACATAATACTTGGTAATAATTAATGACTACGTTACTGGTTTATGTATTTACTATGCTATACATTTTTCACTATTTTAGAGTGTACTCGTAAAAAAAGGCTTCCCATAAAACAGTATGCCTTATATATCTTGTATTTACTGTGTCTCTTAACTGCATCATTTCCTCTTGTGTTTGATTTACTCTCATGTTGTTTTATAAATTTACTAGAGGCCTGGTGCACGGATTCATGCATGGGATGCATGGGTGGGGTCCAGCCAGCCTGCCCGGATTGGGCTGATTGGGCTGAGGTGGGTGGGGGGGGGGAAGGAGCCCTGGGCAGTTGATGGGCCAGCCCCGCCCCCTGGTGGAACTCCAGGTCGAATGCCTGGTCAAGGGGACAATTTGCATATTGCCCTTTTATTATATAGGAGGAAGGATGTGACCTAAGTGCACAATATTTATAAAGTGTATGGTAATATACAGTGATGTCCCAGGTCTCCTCATTCACTCACCCTCGCTCACTGACTCACCCAGAGCACCTTCCTGTCCTGCAAACTCCATTCGTGGTAAGTGCCCTATACAGGTACCATTTGTTATTTTTTACACTGTATTTTTACTGTACCTTTGCTACATTTAGGTACATGTATACTTACCATGCATTACAACTGCCCATAGTATTCAGTACAGTAACATGCTATGCAGGTTTGTAACCTAGGAGCAATAGGTTATACCAGTGGTCGGCAAACTGCAGCTCTCGAGCCACATGCGGCTCTTTGGCCCCTTGAGTGTGGCTCTTCCACAAAATACCACGTACCCTAATTAAGTTAATAACAATGTACCTACCTATATAGTTTAAGTTTAAAAAATTTGGCTCTCAAAAGAAATTTTAATCGTTGTACTGTTGATATTTGGCTCTGTTGACTAATGAGTTTGCCGACCACTGGGTTATACCATACAGCCTAGGTGTGTAGTAGGCTGTATCACCTAGGTTTGTGTAAGTGCACTCTGTGATGTTTGCACAAGGATGAAGTCATCTAAAGATGCATTTCCCAGAAAGTATCCCGTGGTTGAGTGGCACATGACTGAATATGATATACATCTATCCTATTGTTTCTGTCTCTCTGGAGAATCCTAACACTCCCCCACTTTTCTATCCTTCCAACCACTGCTCCAGTCAGGCTTTCATCAGCTCCAGACTCACCCATCAGCTCTTGCCTCACTCATCAGCTCCTGACTCACCTATCCTCCTAGCCCTCTGAGTTATCTTTGGGCTTCAGTCTTATCCACCTCAAGCCTCAGAGAATTCTAAAATTCAAATCCACCCATATCATTATGATGAAAATCCAATGTTCTGGTATCCTAGGAATATTTTTAGCTCTCGTCCCTCTAAGCTCTTCCTGGTCTCTGTACAAGCTGAAGTCTTTCGTCTCTCATCTCTGGCCTATGGTTACCAGGCTGCCACTTAGCTGTTTTTTCCTCTGTGCTTTACTCATGCTGACCCATCTGCCAAAAATATCCATCTCCCTGTTTTTCCTCCCCTTTCCCATGGGGCTGTTACCCTGCAAGGTTTCAGGAAGCCCCACTTCTTCTAAAGACTCAACCAGCTCCTCGGACAGATGGATTAACTGTCCCTCTCTAATGCTTCCTTCACACCCTTCCTACTCACTGCACTGCTTTCTAACTACCTATTTATGTGTTTGTGTCCCCCACTAGAATATATAAATTCTGCCAGGGCAGGGACCAGGCCTAATTTATGTTTTTTAGTCCCAGAACCTAGCACTGTTTCAATGTAATAGTGAGACCTCAGTGAATTTTGGTTGAACGCATGGACAGTTAAAATATATACTTACATACTACACACAGCACACACACCTCTCTCTCTCTGTGTGTCTCTCTCTCTGTCTCTCTCTCTCTCTCTCTGTCTCTCTCTCTCTCTCTCTCTCTCTCTCACACACACACACACACACACACACACACACACACACACACACACACACACAGGAATTAAGGGATCACTACTGGAATATCTAACTTCTATCCTATCTAATTCCCTAGTTGAATTGATATACATGCCTGCTCAGAGAAGAGAAGGATTTAAAGAGCTGAATGAAGGATAAATTTGAAGAGCAAAGGAAATTGGAGAGCGACATAAGGTTATTTGCAGAAGCAAAAACCAAAACAGAAGAGCGATGCATTATGTAGGTGATGATAGAAAGGGGAGACGTTGACATTTATTATCAATTTTGACCAACTAGCCAGGCAAGTGCTACATACTTGAAGCATTTTAATTCATTTACTACTCCTGAAATCCAAATGAGGAAACTGAAGATGAGGAAGCATAAATAATATACCCCAGTTTAAACAGCAAGTAAGAGAAGGGATCTGAACCTAGGTCTGTGTGATTCCAGCATTGTTGTCCTTCCTGCCACACCACGTCGCTCCTAAAGATACGGATGAAAAAAATTTGCTTTTGTCCTGTTCTTCCAGGGGCAGAGGGAAGAGAACAGAAGGCACAGTCACATCTCCTGGCTATTTTATTTGTGAGAATCAGGGCAAACACTTGTATAGCACTTAAAATGTAGTTTGCACCATGTGAAGTGCTCTGTCTACACTCACTTCACCCACGCCACAGCCCCGGGAGGGAGATCCTACTGTGATCCTCCTCATTTTACAGATGAGCAAACGGAGGCACAGAGGCTTCACAACCTTGCCCAAAGCCACGCAGACAGTAAGTGGCAGATATGGGATTCAAAACCAGGCAACGTGGCCTCGAATGGTTGCCTTTGGCTATTCTGCCTCCAATCACCCCGTGTGGGACCCAGATAGACCAGCAGAGCCTGGAAGAAAAAAAACTCCAGAATGCACAGACTTCTCCTAATCACTCCAAAGGCTTTCACTATAACTTTAGGAAGAGAAAAATAGAGCTTTACATCGTACTCCGTTACACAGGTGACCTTCACAAGACCTTCAACCTGTGGCTAAATTTGATTCTGGAAAAAGGCTACGAGTCCATACCATTACAATGTAAGCCCCTATTTCCTACAGGTAAATGGGATAAGATTTTATTTCTAATAAACCATTAATTCCACTAAAATACCAAAATATTCTCAAGAATGCATAAAAGGAACACAAATGTAAGCTTTTGTGAAGATGACACAACATTCATTTGTTTTCTGCATGTACTAGGCTTGTTGAGGTTTATTAAAATAGGAATCAATGAAATTTGGACTGAAGATCAATGACTTTTCTTAGCACAGGCATATGTCACTGCTTTAGGCATCTTAAGCTTGAATTCAAAATTAGAGTAATCTGTCTCAGGAATGTTATTGTAATTCAGTGTGAATGAATGGAAAATTCATGCATAGTAAAAGCTGGGAGAAAGACCATTTCCATAATGTAATTTTTAAAAATATATTGTATTTATTTCAGAGAGGAAGGGAGAGGGAGAGAGAGAGAGAAACCATCAATAATGAGAGAATCATTGATCGGCAGCCTCCTGCACGCCCCACACTGGGGATCAAGCCCGAAATCCGGGCATGTGTTCTGACCGAGAACTGTGACCTCCTGGCACAACCACTGAGCCATGCCAGCCATAATGTCATTTTTAAATGATCTCCTGGTCTTCTGGTTCCGTAAGCCTGTGGACAAAGACCTGTGCCTGATCTGTCAGTATTGCTAGTCATTCTAGTCCTTCTTAACTACTCTCCTGGTTTCGGTATTTTGGTGCTCTGTTTGGTGCAGGCATTTTATTGATTGAAACCATTGTTTTAGAATTTAAATAAACCTGAAAATTATATGCATGTTGACTGCATACTTAAAAGAGTTCTCTGCTGCATTAAAATTTTTTCTTGAACAGAGTTTTGTTGTTTTTATTGTATAGAAAACATTTTTCTAAAGCCCCAGAATCCTCAAGAAGAGGAAGGAAATGACCATTGATAAAGTCAAGCTTCATTGACAAGAATAATTCTTATCTAGTTTCAAAGGCTTTCCCAACAAGGGGCATGTAAATCTGACAGTTTTTAAATGGAAAAAGGTAATTCTTCTTGGAGTGTCAGATGTACAAGATAAAACCAAAGACATAGATGAATCAGAAACGCTCTCTTTGAAACAAAAAATACAGTACTCTCTCTTCCTCTCTCACCTCCCTCTCGTCTCCCCTCCCTCCCTCACTCTTTTACTCTATCTCTCCCTTCCTATCTCTATCCCTCTATCTCTCTCTCTCTCTCTCTCTCTCAGTCCTTCTCTTTTCCTCCCACCTTCCCCCACCTCTGTTCCTGAAAGTTGTTCAAAGTTCCCCTCAAGCAGGTGATACAATTATAAAAGTATTTGAAAGGCAAGTCTTCTTTCTCATATTCCCTGATGAGAATATACAAAAGCCGTTTTGCTAGAAAAATCTATGCAAAATATGCTCTCAATTCTCCAATTATGGTATTGATATACACTGCATCTATTTTCAGATTTAGCTTTTTAAATTTTTAAGAATCACTTTTTTAAATGCTTTGTGACTATCATTTCTTCTTTCTCATGCAATGTGCTTTTGAACAATAATTTGTTTCTTAATTTTTTCTGTTAATGTGTATTTAGCATTTATATTTTTGATACATTTACAATTTTCTAAATGTTTTATAATGTGTTTATGTGTTTTTGTGTTGGAAATGTATTTCCATTCAGTTGATGACTTTATTTTATGAATCCTCAGCATGCTTTAAAAAGGTAGTGATAATGCCAGTATTATACGAGTTTATTATCAAAATGCTGTAATTGTCAATCAGCAACAATCAAAAGCTTTATAAAATCAGGCCCCAGCTGGTTTTGCTCAGTGGATAGGGCATTGGCCTGTGGAGTGAAGAGTCCCGAGTTCGATTCCGGTCAAGGGCACATGCCTGGGTTGCGGACTCCATCCCTAGTGGGGGGCGTGCAGGAGGCAGCCAATCAATGATTCTCTTTCATCACTGATGTTACTATCTCTCTCTCCCTCTCCCTTCCTCTCTGAAATCAATAAAAAGCAAAAGAAAAAACTTTAGAAAATCAGGATTTGGGGCTTTTAAATTTAAGGTAAGAAAAGTGATCAAAATAATGCTATGCTTACAAATAAAGCTATCATTGACCACCTGTCTGTCATGTAGAATTAAACTCTACCTGCAATATCTCTGTAGAACAATTTCGCAAATTTTAATATACACAAGAATCAACTGAGGGTCTTGCTGAACGTTCATTCAAGCTCTGCTTCAGTAGATCTGGCTGAGGCCTAAAATTTTGCAATTTTTAACCAGTGATGTTGACACAACTGATTCAGGGACCACACTTTGAATAGCAAGGCTTTTCCCATGTACTTCCCATTGGGGCTGCCTGCAGCTTTCGCTGTGTTCAGTCAGTGGCCAGAGCAGGAGGCAACACAGCACAAGGGGCAGCCTCTCTAGGCAGAACCACCAGGTAGTCAGGGACACTCATGGAGTTAAATCACAAATGCTGTCATTAGACATGGGGCGCCATGGCCTTTCAGATGGTCAATGGTTCACCTTCCCTTTGACTGACCTTCCTCATGCCCATCCTCTTGTGCCAACTTGCAGGAGTCAGAGTGGTGATTTCTTGGGTATCCCAAGTGTTATCACATGGGGGACCTCATCCTACACATTCCTGCGTCATGGGAATGAGCTTCTGTGTCACATCAAAGGATGTGTGAACACACTCTCTGGGGTCCCTACGTGTTCCAAAATGTCCTTTAAATGAAGTTTAAAATGTTATACTTTCATTTTGATAAAACTGTGTTTGTACATGATGGATGATTTACTCATAAGAATGACCATGGCATTTAAATGCCTGTGTTTGTATCTTGGTTTATGATCACTGTGGTGCCAACATATACGCCTTTGATTAATGTGGATTATTGAAAAAAAGTAGAGCCCAACTGCATGTAAATGCTAAATAATGCCTTCTTGCCGAGTACAGGTCAGAGAACTTCATGATCTCTACAAATTATGACTTTGCAGAGGTTTTGCTACAAAACAGTGGTGGGAAGCTGGTCTTTCACGAGGCATTCTGTAACAGGCTGTGTGAACCGTGAGACACTCTGTGCCTTTGCACAGCCACATAATTTATTTTGAAATGGCAATTTAGTTTCAGCAAAACAGCATCATCCATCACATTGAATTTATGTTGTCCATTTTATTTAACGGCCTCATACTTAAAAAAAATTAATTTGTAATTTGTTTTGATTTCATGCCTTTTTAAGAAATGGAAGCATACGAAGTTTATTGAAACTTTCAGGTTTAAATATATTTCAGTAGAGTTATGATAAAAAAACAACTGAAGCCAATGTTGGAGGCTAAGAAAACTTTCCCCTCTTAAGAGAGCATTCATATATTAGTCAAGGCTGAGAAACAATGAGCAGGAATCCGCTTTAGAGATGTTAAGCCTTCTTTTCCAAATAAATTCTCAGTCAAAGCAGCATGAAGAGGCACACAGCTGGTTTCAAATGAAAGCATTGTCCTTAGAGGACTCTACTGGTGTCTCACCCAGATCCCCTTCATTGAGCCAGCACACCTGTCCCCAGCTGTCTCCTTCTCTGGAGAAATTGCCCTCAGACAAAAGAGTCCACATGAGAAACTACACCTTCCCCTCCCTACTGGAGCTGCAAAAGGCCATCCCCCTTGTCTCAAGATGGAGTCAGGTCTACACTACACTCCGTGACGCAGAGTTCTCCATGGGATCAGGCAAAGCTAGACTCCAGACGAGGCCACATCCTTGCTTAGCACCTTATCATTCTTCAAACTGCTTCCCTCACTTTCTGTCCTGAGAGCACACCCCTAACATGCAGCCAAGAGCCTGTTAGTCTCTGTTTCTAGGGAGCCACTGCCAAGATACCCTTCTAATCCATAAGAAACCTACTTGGCACTAAAATGGTGCCTGCTGTTTGAGCACACAGGAAATCTCTGTGGAAATGGTCCTTTCTTTTCTCCCCCATTACCACGAAGAGGAGACACTCATCTCTTTTTCCAGAGCATGCTCGAAAATACTCCCAAATGAGATTTAATAACCCAACAACTCTAATGAATGAAATTTGAGGATTTCTGACTCATAGTTTGTGTGAAAAATCTCAAAACCAAAATGACTTCTTTTAAATATTTATAAGTCTACAAAACCAGGTGATTCCCTTTCAGGATCCAGTTGTAAGAAACTTTCATCTGATCAGAGAAATCAACATTCCTCCCTTCCCCCCGCCCCTCGCTCCCCAGGCACTCATTGCTACAGCCACTGAACAACCTTTGTAGCTTAGAACAAATAGACCTGCAACCAGTTAACCATCTGGATCCATAGTGACTACCTCTCTCTATCTGGTAGAAGCAACTTGATCTCTGGGTATGGACAATGGAGTTCTGATGGTCAACCTCCACTCTACAATGTACCATTTCATGAAGCTTATAGGATTAGATACTTTTATATTTCTTGTCATTCTACAGTCTTCCCCACTCACCCCTGGTCCAAAGAAAAAAGAGAAGAAACTCATGCAAGTTAAAACTGAGTTAATAATAACAATGGCAATAATTACCAGCCATTAGCATTTACTGTATATCAATTACTGTACAAAGAACTTTAGAATTACCTTATTGAACTGTCACAACTTCCCCCTGTGAGGTGAGCATTCTCTCTCTCCCACAAATGAGTAAGCTGAGACCTAGAGAGGTTAGGTGAGGGGTCTAAGACAGCATGACTGGTTAAAGGCTTCCACTTCTTAAAAAGGCATGAAATCAAAGACCTCAGGGCTTTCTAGCACTTTGCCTTACTTTGTCATTTATAGGACAGATCACAGTGAAGGTGTTTGTTTTTAGCAGGGATTTATTGGCCTGGAATCACCTAGAATCAATAGTCTATGAATCAAATTCTCACTTCTGATCATTCTTTCTTGTTACTTTAGCAAATTATTTAAAGTTTTCCCTTCTGTTTCTCCAGTTGTAGATCTGAGCGGGAATTGCCACATTTTACACTGTGTATCCTTCGATAGAATGTTAATGTGCTTAAAACAAAAATACATCCACAATAATAACAGATCAGTAGCTATTGAAGCTTAGTACATTAGGATTCATTCTACTGTTCTGCTTATTTGTGTGTGTTTGAAATGTCCCTAATTTAATAAAACAACCATGAGATTTAGATTATCTTCTCAAACAATGTATAGTTCCTTTACAACAGAAAAAAGTATTGATGTGTTTGCCATATAAACCTACTTATCTCAGTACAACCTGATATTTAAAACAAAAACAAAAACAAAAAACACCAGCCCTTGTATCAGCAAAATTGCATTTGGGTATGAGGTATAGAAATCCTATTAGGTTGGCTTAAACAAATTAAAGTAAATTTTGTTTCTGTTATAAGAAGTCTAGAGGTAAGCAGGCCAGGCCTGTGCAGCAGATCCATGAAATCATGGATATCCATCTCTTTACTGTCCTGGGCACTTCGCTTTCATCCTAATGCTCATGCATTGGCTGTTGCATCTCCAGGCACCAGGTATGTGGTCCAAGCAGGAGGAAGGGACATAAGCCATAGTTGTTCCCTGGTGTTGACTGATTTATGCAGGCAAGACCTCTTCAGGGATTCCTGCCTCTATTTCATGCACCAAGACTATAAAACCTGACCATGCTAGGGACAAGGCAGGCTGGAAGTTTGAGATCTCTCTTTCCAGCATTCTAGCAGCATTTCTAACTAGTTTTTTTTGTTGTTGTTGTTTGTTTTTTGTGTTGCTTTTTTTTATCAACTGTTAGAATCAATCATGTCTTAGTTTACTTGGAAAAAACCTGGTTTCCTCTGGTAATACCAGCATAATCATTAATAGGGTCCCCTTTCAGCCTCAAGTGTTTGGGTGATAAATTATTTTGTTACCCTTTCTGTAATGGAGAATGGCACAAGAAGTGCTGAGCAAATCAACCTTTAGTATCTGTTGTACTCCAGTAACCAAAATAATTGAAAATCAATGCAAATCTTAATTTCCAATCCTTCATGAAAACACCCAAGGAGTGTATATTTATAACACAAAGCTAAACTTTTTTCAGTTTTTCTTTCCCATTCCTCTAGCTGTCAATGCCTTTGACATGCATGGCTGATGCCCTAAAGTGCCTCTTCTTTCTTTCATTCTAAGTCCAGATATTTCTCTTTCCAATTCGGCCTGCGTTGCCTCCCTTCTCTCCTCTGCCATCCCGGCTCTGGCCCAGGTCTTGATGGTGTCAGTCCACTTAGCCTCTCACCATCTGTCTCACCTTTCTTCTTGCCTCAAGTCCATGGTAGAGGAAGTAAAACCTGTTGCATCTTCCCCTTCCTCTCCCAAGGGAGAAGGAGTTGTCACAGTTGCTATGGACAACCATCTGGTAACAGGGGGAGCATCTGAAACAGTAGGAAAGAGCCCAGGCAGGGGACCACTGCTTCCCTGAGTGCCCTAGTCTGAAGCATCCTACCCACGCACTCCGGAACTGCGAGACCACAAATCCTGTTCCGGCCCATTTGGGTCAGGTTTCTCTTATTTGTAATCAAAGGCATCCTCACAAATGCACTGGGTCCTGTACAACCAATGATGGAGTCTCAGGGTAGAATCTTCTATCTTTTGATGGTGGTGACAGGGAGAAGGAATCTCAAATTTATAAGTTAATATTTTTTTTTAGTCCCGTTACCTACAACTTAATATGTTTTTATTTCATTCCCTTTTAAAGTGTATTAAGAGGAAGCCACAAATGAACTGGCTTTCTTTTGGTTTGAATGTTTTGGGGGGCAGGGTCCCTTCAAGAAATTTGCAAAAGGAAGTAAATGTGTTTGTTGTTCTTTAAAATAGATAAGACATCAGTCATTCTGTGCTACACCGTTTTAAAATCAAAGGCAGTGCCTCACGAAGCTGGTGCTCATGAGAATAGTTTTTCGAAGGAGAAAAATACAAAGCTGTGTGTTTACATGATGAGAAGGTGTCGTGGGAATATACAGACCCATGGGAAAGGGAAAAGCAGAGCCGAAGGGCTCAGATGTTACTCTGGCTTCGAAAAAAAAGGCTTTGATGAGAGGCTCCTTTGAAGGTCAAACACGCTTGTGGGCACTGGACAGCAGCTACACCCCTCAGAGAGATGGACGGCCATCCCTCTGATAAAGCAAAATCGTGGAAGGAAGGGGACTTGGTGCCCTAACAGAAGCATGAGGGTAAGCCTAAATGGCAAACCTTCATAACAAACAGACCTGTTTGCTGAGGGCAGTCCTTCGGAAGCCAGGATGGCACAAAATGCATTGGGGGAAAAAATCACTGCAGACTTAGAAAACACAATCAAAGGCAGGTCAGGAAGGAATAAATCACAGTGCATTTTTGCAAAGATTGTGTAAATCTGTATCTGCTACTGCATTTCTTTAAATCTTGTTCTCTACTGAAATGATCCTTGATGCTAAAAGCAAATGTAGTAAAATATGTTTAGATCCCTATGCTAAATTGTTTTCTTTTTTTATTTATTTTTGAGGGGAGAATTAAATAAGCAACACTGATAGAACTTTCTTCCTTATCTGACCTGTATGTCATTTATACATTCCAATGGATAGCTTAGCTATTACAACTATATTACAACCATAAGCAAATGCTTATTCCCCTGATGCTCAGGTGACATGCTGGCATAGAATCTGCCCAGTAAATCAAACCCTATTAAAGGAGATAGCCATTCTCAAAAAGGAAAGGTCTAAGGAGGGAAGGAGGAAAGTGAATAGAGGAAAACTATGAAAGTTAGTTGTGGGAAGTGGGGGCTGGGAGAGAGTCAAGAATGAGGAGAAAAAGGTCAATGAAAGAAAGAAGAGGGAACTACCCCAGAAAGCAGAAGAATTTTCTGCATTGGCCCAAGGATGCTGAGAAGATAAATGAAATGCACATGACCTGCGTTGAGCTCCCTGCTCAGGAGTACAGACACGGTGTAAACACAACATCCTATTTATTCTGTTTCTCACAGGGCATATGAAAAGGGCACTTAGTCATTCCATAGCTGAACAATGCTCTATTATCCAAATGAAACTAGATGTAAACTATTAAATAACTCTATTCACCCAAAGCATTTGTATATATGGCAAAAGCTATTTAAACTGGTGAATATAATTTTCAAAGGGATTATTATGCTAATTATTTCACATTTGTTATGAGTGGCAGTGGGATGGGGAATGCAGAAAAGAAAGTGGGTACTTGAATTCTAGGGCATAGACCAATGATCCAGAATGAAACACGATTTTTCATGTATTGAACAGCAACAATGTGGTCAGCATTGGACACGAATTTACATACCATTCATGACTTGTCATCTAAGTAGGCAGAAACACCCTTTTTCAGGAGAGAAGAGCGGGTGTCAACCAGCAACATACCGGAAGGTATTCTTTTCTTCCCATGGTGTCATTTACACAAAGCCTACTTTGGTGTATATCTGCTAAGAGGACTTGTGAAATCAGCTGTCTTCAGACAACCATCCCTCATCTATCATTCTATGCCTCCCAACTAAACTGGAAAAGATTATAAACCTTTTATTTTAATAACCAGAGAGAACCCTTATTAAATTTGCAGTGGTGTGCAAGTATCCACTGAAGATAATCAAGGCTCCCACTCAATCAAGGGGATTCCTATAACATTGGCTTCCTATGTGATTCTCCTTCCTATTTCCAGCACTCTCAGAAAAGAAGATCAATACCAAGGCATTCCTGGTGAGGCCAGTCACTGCCATTGGATGGGGTTTTCACTGGTAGTATCTGTATGTGATACACATCTAACATCAGTTGGTGTTGACATATTTTACTCATAGGCGGTTAGGCACAATTCCTATGGCAGGCTCAGAGTTCCTAAATCAACAAGTAAGAGTCAAAAGGCCAAGGAAGGTGAGAAAGAAAAGGTAACTAAGATATAGTGAATATTAAAGATGTATCAGACACTGTTCCTTTTGGTCAACTGCTCAATAGTAGTATGAGGCATACACTAATGTCCCATGAAACAGATGATAAAACCTGAGGCTCAAGGGAAAAAGTCCCTTATCCAAGTTCACCCTGCTGGTAGTAGTGGGACCCAATCATACCTACCCAGTTTGAAAAGATTTCTTAAGACATGAAGAATGGGGAAGGGGTTACGGGAAGGGTAATGTCAGAAGAAGAGAGGAACCAGACAAGGAATCCTGTCGTAATCCCTCTTCCTCCACCTTGGTCTGTTCCCTTACTATCCCCTTGCTCAGCTGAAACCTAGGAAGGGAGGGAGGGGATGATAAAAACAAACAAACCCTGGAGATGATTGTAGAGTCAATAGCCCTGGAAAAACCCTAATGAGATGACAATATCCCAGCATGAAATGGAACAATAGAAATGTCTGAAGGTATGTCAGGGGAGATGGTACCTTCCAAACATTTTGACTGGTTCACAGTAAGTAACATGTATTATATAACTCAGTACATGTGTATGTGTATATAAATGAAATCAAAGATTCATAACAGAATAGTTATTAGTCAGGGTTCTCCAGGGAAGCAGAACACGCACACACGCACACACACACACACACACACACAGAGAGAGAGAGAGAGAGAGACAGAGAGAGAGAGAGAGAGAGAGAGAGAGAGAGAGAGAGAGAGAGACAGAGAGACAGAGAGAGGGAGGGAGAGAGAGAGAGAGGGGGAGACTGTGTTCTGGAAGCATTTCCTCTTCTTCAGATGAGGTCAGGCTTTTCCTTCAGGCTTTCTGTGATTGAATGAGGTCTTCCCACATTGTGGTGGTAAATCTGCTTTACTTAAAGTCTACGGATTTAAGCATTAATCTTACCTAAAAAGTACCTTTACAGCAACATCCAGACATTTTTGACCAGAGATCAGGGCATTTTAGTCCAGCCAAGTAGGCACATAAAATAAGCCATCACAGTTCCCTTAACTATGTGTAATATATTCTGATATTATCCTTTTAATTCTAGCCTACTCTTTTAAAATTCTTTTTTAATGCTGGTTGTAAACTACTATATTGATTTAATGATTTGTTCAGGGAATGCAAACTGAATATCTAGAAAATATTGGCTTGGGAACCTTCTGAGAGCCTCAGAGAGTTTCTTGTGTGACATTATGGGCAGCAGGAGCAGCAAAAATGTCTTTTCCACTCAAGAGGTACAAGGGAGTGGTTTCCAGAAGCCCAAAGTGGAGCCATAGAATGTGTCCCGTGAGCTTGAGAGTAGTACAAATACAGTTCTGAAAGTTAATAGACTTGAAAAGGTTTTATGTTTAGGAAGGAGGAAAGACACAAGTGACCAGCATGCACTGATAACTGCAGTTTAGACAAAAACAAGGAGCCTCAAGCATAGGTAAATGTTGACATCCAGGACAGCATGACCAGATGTTCCCTTGATGGCAAAACACAATGTAACAGCTCCCAATTCAGTCAATTCTATAGAGCAAAGAACAGCATGATGAAATGGCTGAGCTTTATGCTTGTCACCCAGTGGAATAAGAATGTGATATAGAAGTTGTTCCGTTAAGTATTGTTCCATAAAAAGCCATCCCCATCTAGTGGCTTAAAGGAACACCAATTATTTTACCTTTACCCCACACTTTGCTGGGCATTGGGTGGGCTCAGCAAGGTGGTTTTCATTTGGGTCTTACAGGTAATTGTACGCCGACAGTGGCTAGGGCAAGAGTCATCTGAGCACTGGCTCACTCACATGGCTAGTGCCTGGATGCCTCTAATAGCTGGGGCTCCTCCAGCACCTCTATTTCCATGTGGTCCCTCCAACACACAAGCGTCACTGTGGCTGGAGTGAGAGAGCCAGGCAGAAGCTGTTCTGCTTTTAGGACTTGGGCTCCGAAGTCAGGAGGTATTACTTCTGCCATGCTCTAATAGTGGATGTGTCACAGGAAGGACACAGTGACTCCACCGCTTGGTGAAGGAAGAGCAAGTCCTGATATTGCATATTGAACCAGAAACATTATTGCAGCCAATTTTTAGCACATAAATTCTGTTCAAATTCACATAGAAGAAAACTAAATAAACTTCTTTCAAATCCAATTTAATGTATGGAAATCTATATCTACATACCAGTAACCATTTCTGTGTGGCTCAGTCCTCACAGAAGGGTTAAGAACCATGGATGTAGCCTACTGACCTCATTTTATAGCTGAAGAATCTCAGGCATAAATGGGTTTAGTGACTTGCACAGAATCCCACAGCCAGATGATGTCAGAGCAAGGCAGATCCTAGGTCTCTGAGCCCCAGCTTAGCTCTCTTCCTCACTAGTTTCCCCACTGACCTTCACATGCCCTTTTCCTGAGCAGAGCTGAATGGACAAAGACATGTGGAGTCCTTGCCCTTACAAGGGCCACACTGCATCCACACCTGGAATGATGGAGTGGAAGGAAATACCACAAGGCTGCCCAGATGTGAAAAGGGCAAGCACTTAACCAGTAATGCTGTTCTCAAGGCAACGGGAACCCTTCCATGAGACAGATACCACCATCAACAACTGCTACAATGGTACCAGTGTGTTCCAACTGGATATTAACTTTGCCTCCTCTCTGAACCAAGTTAAGAAGACATTCTCCTCTGATCAAACCCAATATCACAGCTTAAGCATTCAGTCTATCTTCGGTCTAAGAAACTTCTAGCTTAAAGTCCATTTGTTCTAGAGGAAAATAAAACGCAATTTTCTATTTGCTAGCAGAAAAGAATGTTGAAGCTACTTCTTAGATACTTTCTGGAAATTAAATCTCTTCTGCTGAGGAAAAATGATGAGTCAATAGAAACTAAATCATGATCAGATGGATTAAATTTTCCTCAATAAAACAACTTTTCAAAGGAAGGACAAAGTGTTTAGAAGAATAGATTTCCAGTAAATTTATATTAACAATCATCAAGCTTCCATGCTTAAGCTTATCAGCCTGTTGTTATGGAAATACGGGATGTGGTCACAAATGCAACAGTATAATTTCACTGCAAGATTAACCAAGAGGACAGTAAAAACCCTAGTTAAAATATAGAACTTGGGTATTTATTAAGTACAAAAAAATAAAAATAAACCAGGAAGGAATTTACATTGACGACTGGACCAGTGTCAGCCCATTAAATTCAATAAAAAGGAAAAAAAGAAAAAACCATGGACCAGTGTCAGCCCATTAAATTCAATAAAAAGGGAAAAAGAAAAAATAAACACCAAAATCAAATGGATAAAACAGTTTTATCTATTGTAAAGGCATAGATAAATCCTTTTAAAATACTGATTCATTAAAATAAAGAATGAGCAATTAGATCTATCAGATTATGATATGAAAGTAATGATAAAAGTGCCATTATTTTCCTTACAGAGACAAAAAAGTCAAAGAAACAAGATTAATGCAAACACAAACACACAAACCATAGTCAGAAACCAGAGATGTCCAGAGGTAAAAGAGCATCTGCTCTTTGCCTACCCTACACCCATCCCCCTCTCTGGCAACATTCTCTATTTTTGTTATGGTAGCTCTCTGGCTCCCCCACTTGGATCCACAAGGTTAGATAGGGTTGAACTACTGGCCTGAGGTGTGCAGCATGTGACCCAGGTAAAGCCAATCACCACAGTGCATCCAATTCCGATGTTCAGGGATTGGTTCAGGGATGTGCACATCACCCAATCTGAACCAATGAAAAGCAATTAGATTAAAAAACAAAAAACCTTCGGAAAGTCATTTTCTTCCTCTTTTCCCTCTTTCAAATTGCAGGGTTCCCTTTCCTGATTCCCAGGAACATCATCTGAGGAAAGAACTGGAATTCCTCAAACAAGTGAAAAACATGGCTCTTGCAATTTTATATTGCTCGAATTGTTGTCTATTCATGTAAGTACTTACTTTTACATTCAAAATTAATAACAAATAAAAATAACACCAATTTTTGCCCTGGGATTTTGTTAGAATGAAGGATGTCTCTAGTTCTCTACTAATTAGTTCAACTACTGACTGTGCTCTGTGTCCATTGAATTTCTGTTCCGGAGAGTATAAAGAAAAAGAACATAATTGAAGTCAGAAAAACACTTGGACAAGTCCTTAGCCTCCGTTTTCTTTTCTGTAGAATTCAGATATTGATGCCTGATTCAATTCAAGAGGTTACTTTGAATATCGACAGGTAAACTCTGAAAAGGCAATATGGCATTGAGAAAGTATTAGTCTTGAGGACCCATGAAATTTGCTCCCTTCCTTATGCCTACTCTGCAAGATGGACCCCGAGTTAGAGCACATACCTCACTCATTTGCTCCTTGTGTTAATGACAGGACAGAGGCTAGTCAGTACTGCGCTACAATCCTCAGCCAATCCCCAGGCAGCTAGTCTCCATGTAGGGACTCAACAATGCTGTCCACAGTCACAGACAAAAGGGAAGAGAACTAGTCCCATGATCCAGGTTCCCTGCAATGGGACTAGGAAATATGAAGGAGCAAATAGATACTCACCTACCGGTACCAGTAAATATCTCTGCCACACAGGGTTTGACACACATCAAATCTAATCTGTGATCACCCTGACAACATATAACTTTACACAGGGCAGCCATGTCACTAGGTAAATTGCATAGACAGACTCATTCTAATCCCCTCCAGTATCTCCAATCTGATTGTCATATTCCAAGCTCAACAAGATTGCTATTAGAGTTCAGGGGAAATTTTTTATTGTTAAGAAGACACACAAAAGATACAGTATAGTGCACTGGGCTGAGATGAAGGGAGGAACCCCGGGAATCTATAGCCTGGAAAACAAAAGACAATAGGACACGAAGAAGAAAAAAAATTATGAATGATGTCAAGTTTTAAGAAAAATCTAGAGCACAGTTGTGAACTGGTAGCTTCCAAGACATGCCCATACCACATACATGTTTTGTTTCACTTACACAAGGTTTAAAAAAGTGTTTTAATTAATTGCCAACATTTTAAAATGGGAAATTGTAGGTAAAAACTCAGGTTTCCTGCTTCTGTTGAAAAACAGGAAGATTGGGCCACATTGAATCAACAACAGCTTTTCTGCAATGCCTGGCTGAAATCAGCTGGAGGTGAAGAGTCGCTGCTCCCATTCACCCCAACCCCTACCCAGCCCACTTTAGTCATTTGTCCTGCCTGGTGATCTCAGTAAGTGTTTGAATTGTAACTTCTCATCTAACTGTGCTGTTCCAAGTTCTCCCCAGCTCTGTGAGCAATCATGCCATGAAATATACAGAGCTTATTTCAAACATGAATCTCCAGCAGGCATCTCCAAGCACCATTTCAGCGCAGCACAACCCTTTTACAAAGCTAAATTGCAAGGAATCAAGGACTTTTTGCAAATGTCCACATCCTTGATCCTATCATTTCACCCTGGAAACCCCATCTTAAAGAAACACTCCCTGCAGTACTTTAAGTAAAAGTTCAACAGGACTCTATTTATAATGGAAACCAGTTGGAAGCCACTAGCAAGTTTATGCTGAGGTCTTTAGGTAAACTATACTATGAATACTCTGTGGGCTCTAATGAATAGATTCAGACAAATATTAATTGAGAGTCATTGTACTAAACCACAGGACTGTACTCTGCAAAAATGTTAATTCATACAAATCAAAAGATAACTGAGAGATTAACCAATGAACATATATGCATATATGCACAGCCCATGGACAAACAATAGTGCAGCGAAGGCCTGGGGGTGGATGGGAGCAGGGTAGAAGGGGTCAATAGAGAGAAAAAAATGGGACATCTGTAATACTTTCAACAATGAAGATAAATTTAAAAGTAAAAAAAAAAAAAAGATAACTGAGGATCCCATTAAGATTAAAGGAGACCACAAAAACATGCCTGCTAAATCCAATGTGCTATCCTTGATAGAACCCAGTTTGGAAAAATACTGCTATATAAGGCATTAATTGAAGCAACGACAAAATAAGAACTTTTTAAAGATAATGCTATTGATCACTATTACATACCCTAAATCTGATCATTGTGTTGTGATAACAGAAGAGCATGTGTCCAGGAGATACTCCTGGAATAATTAGGAATCAAAGCTCACAAAGTCTTTGACTCAATCTCAAATGACTAAAAATAAATAAAAGCAACATTAATAATATTGTATAAGTAACAGAGAGAGAGACACTGCAGGTGTCACAAAATATTAACAATTGGTGGATTTGGGTGAAGGCTATATCAGTATTGTACTATTCTTGCCGCTTAAAGTTTTCAAATTGAAAGTTAAGAAAAAGATGCTTATCTGGAAAATGCATATGACATAGTATTAAATGAGAATTTAAGCTACATAATCATGTATCCTGTGTGATCTTAACTAAGTTAGAAAAATCTCTTCAATGTAGAAAATAAGACTGGGAAAAAAATACTGAAGCTTTAACAATACTGCTACTTGGTAGGTGGACTGCACTGAGAATGCTTTTACACTTCCATTTTTTCCTATATATCCTTCACATTTTTAATAACCATCTATCACTTTTATAATGAAAAAAAAAAAGAAAAACTACCATAGGAAAAAAAAAGTCATTGTATTCCACTTCCCCAACTTTGAGCCTAAAGCCAAAATGCAGAACAATGACAAAGGAATGGGTTCAAGCTCTCAGCCAGCAAGGTATGAGAGACTGTGTTTCAGGGGCTGCCAAATGACCTTTAATCAGCACCTGTCTGTGGCAGAAAAATCATAGTATTCCAGGCAAAGAATTTAATGTATAATTTAGCTTTAATATCACAGTGGGGCCTCTGGGTATATCCCCAGGTGTAAGATTTATGGCCACGCTGAGGCGTATTTCTGAATTTGGCTGATTCTTCATGAACCTGGACTTCAGGTTCACATGCTAAAAAATAGCTAAACTCAACTTCAGATCATAGGCCAAATGGGTCAGGCCGGCACACTTCTTTCATCGAAGGTGAGGTTAGCTTCCTCCCATTCCCAGGAGGGATCCTGGCCAGAGAAACCCCAGCGACTCTTCCCCACCTCCTTTCTGCTTCTTCTAACTGAGCTTACTGCACTGTCTCTCATCTCTAGCTCAGGTTCTCAAAATCCACACCCTCCCCCTGACCTCTCCTAGACCAGGAGGCCGCCTCACTCTTGTCTATCTGAAACAACTCAGCACCTTTATCATCCCTCTTCTCTCCTCTGGCCTTGACAGAAAGCATCCAATAAAAGTCTTCCTCTTCTTCATTCCATTGGCTCTGATAGTTCTCTCCACCTGCCCCTCTCTCACCACACCCATTACTCCACCTTGCTGAGATCACATCTATGTCTGTAATCCCAGCCAGCTGCTCCCATCAACATGGTCTGACATGTCTGCCCACCCTCTAGGCAGCCCCAGCTGAGCCAAGAGCTTCCATTCAGACCCTAAGAACTCTGTCTCAGCAAAGCCTACTTTCCAGCTTAACTAGACCAGAGAAGCAGCGGTCAATATCGCCAAGTTCCCTCCAGGAGACCAGAGGTCTTCTCATCTGCTTGGGGGGACTCTAAGCCTCTGGCTGAGTAGACCATCCTAGCATTGCCTTGAAGCCCTCATCCTGTTGACCTGGCAGGAAAATGAACTTCAGTCAACCTAGAGATTCCCCAATCCCAGGGCTATACAAAGGTACTGGGCTCCTACATGGTACCATGGCATTTAGTTAAAAGCCTGGATGGAGTAAGACCACCTAGGATCAAATGCTGCCTCTGTCACTTACCAGCTTTGAGACATTATGTAAGCTACTACCCTCCCTGTGTCTCCATTTTCTCATTTGTACAGTGAATAATAGTATGTACCTCATGGGGTCACTGAGAGGATGAAATGACTTAAAATATCTAAAATGCAAAGAACAGTGCCTGGCTTATAACAAGCGCTATCTAAGAGGTTTTACTACTTTTCATGGCTCTGTACTGATTATGGCCATCATCCTGGGACATATATCCCTGAAGATGTAAATGTCACATCACTTCTCTGACATGTTTGGGGTTTAGGAATCCTTGGAGAAGCAGGGAGCTTCTGTGCCTGGGGTCCAGTCCTCTCGAAGACACTGTGTACCTTCCCTGATATGGTCCTGCCGCCTTCTTGAGAGCCTCCAGGGAGCTGGACATGCTCCTGGTCCTGGTGTCCTCTGTTGGCCTTGCTATTTCTCCCAACACCTCTCCTTTTTCCTTTTACCTCTAAGATACGTAGCCTACTCTTCTCAGTGGGCACAAAACCCAAAACATGTCACCCCCACAGTAATCACAAAGCCTGGGTGCTCTATCAAATGGGTGAAGACAGGTGAGCTAAATACCTCGCGTGGCTCTCTGTGTCCACTTCCCAACCTCCAGATCCAGAAGCTGCCCTGCGGGGGCTGCATCAATGAGCTCCTTTGTCTCTGGGTTGGAGTAAGCCAAGAGGACACAGGGGTAAAGGTCAGCAGGAGGTCAGAGGGCAGAAGAAAGGAGAAATTGGAGTGTTTATTCCCCTGGCTCTTCCCAGCCCCATTGCAATAGTTGGCTCCATTTCTCAACAGAAGGTCATAGCCTGGGCGGGGGTGGGGGGAGGGGAAGCACCCTCCCCTGCAGCCACAGTTCATTCCTAAGAACAGTTATGCTATTACTTATAAGAGGTTATTTAAACTGTCTATAACCATTGTATTCTAAAAGCCTTGAATGCCACATACAGCCAGAGCTGTAAGATCCTAGCTAAGCTTTTGCTTTACATTTCCAAAGCCCACAAAGATGGTCATCTAGCCCTTAGGACCACCCACTCTGTCAGCAGCACCAAGCTCAGTAAACAGGAGCATCTTCTGATCAACACAGTAGTTCAAAGCCTTGATATTTTTTAGAAAATCACCTGCAGAGCTTTAAAAAAGTATGCACCCAAGTCCTACACCTTGAGATTCTGATTTAATTGTTTTGGGGTGTGCCCTTGGCTTTTTTTTTTTTTAATTTAGCAAAAAAATTATAGTGAACAGCTAGGAGGTCTGCAACCTATTGTTTATTTATTTATTTTTTAAAAGCAAACTGCAAAGGCTGAGCTCTTTTTTTAAAAATTGATTTTAGAGAGGCAGGGAAAGGGAGAGAGAGAGAGAGATAGAAATATTAATGATGAGAGAGAATCATGGATCGGCTGCCTCCTGCATGTCCCACCACTGAGGATAGAGCCCGCAACCTGAGCATGTGAACTCGATGCTCAACCACTGAGCCACGCCGGCTGTGCTGCAACCTATTGTTTAAATACGATTCTTTCTCCTTTTAAGATAGATAATTTTAAAATATCAACATTATGTCTATGTTAAACATTACGTAATGGTTTCCTGATTGTTTTTATTTATTTTTTATTTTTTTAATTGTGAAAGGCATTACGGGTCAGAGGATCTTCAGCTAATTGTTTTTAAATGCAGTAGCCAGAACTGTCTTTGGCAAGACTTGCTGTCACAGTTGGATGCACACTGGTATCACCTGGAGAGTTTAAAAATATTCTGATGTCTGGCCCCCCAGAGATTGTGATTTACTTGGAACAGGTGACAGCCTGGACATTTGGGCTTTTATAAGCTCCACTTCTCTGGAGATTTTTAGAAGGTCTAAGTTCCTAGTAAGAGACTGAGAAATTCTGGCCAATCAGAGCTTGTCGTGGAGAGCCCACAAGAACAGATGGCATTAGATGAACCCCCGGCCTCTCGGGGCTGCTGACGTTGCCCCCATATTGGCTCAGCCACCACTTCGTTTTTTCAAAAGAGCATCCTTGAGCTCCCTCTGGTCCGCTGCACACCAATGTCCACCTGGCCACCTGCTTACTGCCAGGAGCTGCTCCGTATAGTGACTTCACATGTATTTCCCCCGCTCTCTAATGTCCAGCCACAAAATGGAAAACTCATTACATCAAAGTTGAAAGGGTTGTCAGAAAACAAATGGTTGCTGCTGTCTGGATGTATCAGCAGCAGTCAGCACAGGTCCGTGGGGAGTGTGGATTCCTGAGCATTGCTACAATGCTGTCAGAACACTCAGCAACTGTCACTGCTGTGGAAAAACTGCCACCGGATCACTGAGCTGTGCTGTCCCCCTCCCAGGTACTCTCAGGGTTCTGCAGGAAGTTGCTTCTCACAGCCTAAATCCCTGGTCTTTAGCATTAGTGTTACCTTCTTTGCTTAATTAAGCAGCCTCATTACCAGGATAATACCATTCAGCCATGGGGAGGATTTAATGGATGTCCAAATTCAAATGCCAAGTTCCACCGATTTCTGTAAATCCAATTTCTGTCATCTTATATTACTACTTCTCGGCTGATGGCACACCCACAATTCTCCTCGCCTTTTTTTTTTTCCCTTTAGTACCTATTTGTTCTCCTTTAGAAGGTTAAGAGTTTCTCAAAGAATGCTCCCAAAATATGCATTGCATTTCTAGGGGTAGATTCACAGAAATGAAATTTTAGGGTCCAGAGGATTATTTTTTTAATAGGTATTGCCAGAATACATGTTAAGGGAATGTAATACTCCATTTTGTGTCATGAAAGCATTGGTGGAAATTTTTACCCATATTCTTACTATTAATCACTGTTATCACTCTTTCAGTCATTTTCTCACTCTGGTGGGTGTGAAAGGATATCTCTGTGTTACTTTAATTTTTATTTCCCTAATACTAGTTGAATTTGAGAACATTATTTCATATTTGTCAGCCACTTTGGTTATATACTTTATTAGTTATTTATGCATAGTTTTGAATTTTATTCTGAAGACTTTTACTGGCAGTTTATAAGAAATCTTTGTAAGAACTGCCATCTTCATTGCAGTTTTTCCCCCCAAGATCTATCTTTTTAATTTAATTTGTTTATGGACCCTTCATTCTTGACCTGATTTCCACCCCAAAGCATCAAGTACTGGCCAAAATGTGTAGGGACTGTTGTAACTGAATAAATCAGAATCAAATGAATGACTGGACAATTCACTCTTAGCAGCTTGAAGATATAATGGGTAAAGAAATCACAGAGAAACTAAGGCCATTCTTCCTGGAGAAGAAACTATTGGGTAGGTGGTTAACAGGTAGAGAGAAATAAAAATCTCTTTCAAATATCTAAATAACTGTCATGTGGAAGAAGAATGACATTAACTTTAAATGCTCACAAGTGATAGAACTACATCAAAGGAGAATGACAAGTAGGCAGATTTGGGCTTGATATAAGGAAGAAATGTCCTAATGGTGATGAAGGGCCCCAGAATTAAGTGGTTACTTATGACTTAAGAGTGTTTCATGGTCAACATAAGGATGGAGAACTCCTAAGAGAAGATATCAGATAAAAGTTTCTATCAGTCAGAAGAAAACAAACCAGTTGAGGTATTTCAAAGAAAATAGGGTTTAATACAGATAATTTGGTGATCACAAAACTGTAAGAAGGACTGCAGAAATTTAAGGAAGGAAGCAGGCATTAGTTCAAATCCATGTCATTCAATGGTCAACTGAATATAGTTCACAGACTTCTAACCCTTGAAGTACAGAAGAGAGTTAGAAGAACAAATAGCATCTAGTGGAGGGTTCATGAATCCGTTTTGGGTAAAGATAGAGAGGTGTACTTGATGCTACGTGATCTGCTTAAAATTTATAGAAGTGAGATTCCATAGCACTCTGCTCATGCCTTTCTTCCAAAATTGCTTTTAAAAGACTGTTTGGTAATAACAACCATCATGACACTCTTGAGTCTTCTCTACCTTTGCAGAATATGAGCAAGATTCTAAATACAATGAAAACCCACTTACTTCATTGCTCTTATACATTCTGTGCAAATTGTACTTAAGTAGATGTCATTTCGCTGAAGGTGGCCATCTGTGTGACTGCTAAAAACGCAAGCCTATTATTCAATTCAATTAGCATGTATTGAGGAGCACCTTCTATGAGCTATTAGAGTATTTTTAAAGCCTAAGAGACCCAGGTGATCACTGGTGGTGCAGGCACAATCATGCACTGCAATGCGTCTCCTACCCAGCCCCAGAATCACCACAGGGGCCTATGGACAGCAGGGAAATGAGGAACAGTGGCCTTCCTACTTGGGTCAATTACATCATGATAAGTGGGTAGGTCTCCCTCCTCCACCCCATTTACACATCTAATTTCAGGACCAATTCTACAAGGTCACATAATGAAGACTAAGAATAGATTCCACTGAAGAAAGGTAAACTCACAAAGGTAGGTCAGCAACACAGACATTCATACGGTACTCATCTTTCATCAGCCCATTGAGAGGCATTTCAGGGCCAGTGGGGCAGTCAGGAAAGGGGCACCTCTCAGACCTCACCTCAAGTGAGATCTGCCATGCAGAGTGCAGTTAGCTGACAACTTCCTCTTATAGGACCTCTGGGATCTACAGGGAGGCCACACTCTCCTTGAGCAGCTCTCAGCCAATGACTGAGCATCATACAGTTACTAGGGTCTGGCAATCTTTCCCAGTGTGGAACTTCTCAAGGGACAAATTTGGTGCTGGCCCTCTACATTGGACTGGCCAAAACTATCTCAGGGCTGCACTGGGGACCTGGGAGCAGTGCTCTTTGTCCACATATGTGAGAGATTCCCTGGGGTCCCTGCCTATGAATGAAACTGCTGGATTCAAAGGACTTTCTTCACATGGCTTCTAAAGAAGTGACATCACATGTTGCCTCATTAATTCGAGCATCACAATTTCAAACCGGTAGTCTATCTTGGAGTTTATTTGAGTCAAATTATAAAGGAATTTATAGTTTCTAAAGCAAGATGTCCCTTTAAAAACCAGCCTGCCACTACCATTCAGATATTGTAAATATGACAAACTAAAGATCATTCATCAAGCACATATATCAAAGACAACTAAACTTGTGTTGAGTTTGAAAGATGTGGCCAGACTCCTGTTAAAAGAAGATAGTGTTCTAAAAGCAGCCAAATCCCCAATAATAATGAAATTTCATTCTTCTGTGAAGAAGATTATAAGAACTACAAAGCTAATCCCATTTCATCCTGATGTAAACCTCATGGGGTTTTTCCTCTTTGTATACCTATATTAAGTTCTTTATTCCACTAGTGAGTACAATGCACCTGTCTGAGCTTCTTCCTCCCAAATCTGCCTGCCTTCCTCCTGTCTTGACCCAGGTGTCAGATCCACACTGTAGTCTGAAGTATTTCCCTCCTGATTCCTGGCCTCTTATCTTCCACAGACATTATCCCCTGTACTCTTCTTGCAATTGTAACTGGGTCTTTGTGAGTAGTTTCTGGATGGCCTAAACAAATACAGCCATGGCATCTGCTAAGTACAATGTGTGCTTTGTTCCAAAGTAGCTCTTCCCTCCTTTTGGCTGTCCATTTTCACATAGCTAGAGTTGGGAGAAGGAAGATAAAGTGCGCTTATTGCCAAGTAGTCTGGATTTGGGGTGCCAAATATATGAGTTGTCTGAGAAAGCTGGCTGCTCTGATTCTGAGGGAACTTTGTCTCTTGAGACGATGGAAGGCCCGGGCCTATAGGAAGCCGTTCTTAGATGCACCTTCTTCCACTAAGTGAAAGGAATTCTGGTCCCAGGTGGCTCGTTGCCCAGGTAAACCAGGGTAAGTCCCAGGGTGATTTGGAGATAGTTTGGCTCACTATATAGTGCACAAATGGCATTATTCATTTTCTTCATACATCATGGCGGTCCTTTGGAACAAGAGTTAATTAGGCAATACTGGATTCTATAGCTCCCAATTCCAAATTTGGAACAGAATTATACATGCATTTCCTGCTCTTAAAAACTTTCAAGTTTTGAGTGCATGATCTAAAAATATCAAAAACAAAAAACCCCCTTGATTTCTCAAGTTAATAGTTTTATATATATTTGGACCTTTCTTGAAAGGAACCTCATTAGTCTTAAATTTTATAAAATGAGATTAACTCTTTGATGTGTATAAATTTATGTTACTGACCTCATTTTAGGCTAACAATTGCAACATGTATAACATGCTTACTAGCACACAATATAAATTCATTCATTTATTATAACAACGACATAAGCAGGATTTTTTAAATACTGCCATTCCGTGGGTGAGGAAATGGAGGCAGGGAAATTAAGGAACCTTCCGAAGGCAGCACAATATGTCCATTGCACAGGCAGGATCCAATCTGACTCTTGAGATTCCAGCCCCAAAAGCTACCACCTCTTTCACCTGCTCTATGAAGCAAGGAGTCTATGTATACAGAACATATGTATGCTTAATCCAAATCCCCCCAAACTAAACATTCCTCAAAATAATGGCTTCATTCTTCTGAACCCTTAGCCTGAGTGATGCTCTCGGTTGTCTTTAAGCATAATTTCCACTTAATAAATGTCCTCTTTTTGTTACAGGAGTTTCATTAATTTGAGTGTCTCTTGGGCCTGACAGAAATAATTATTGCATTCAGGAAATGGAAGGGACATGAGTTATAACTCTGGAGGCAAATAGAGCAGGGGGAAAAACAGGAAAGGCAGAGAGAGATAAGTGCAAAAGGAGGTGGGGGAAGGAAATGGGGAATTGAAGAGTCGTGGTCCACAGAGGGGTCTCAGTTTCTGCCCTCCCTCCTAATGTCAGACAATTACCAGAAGGCTGGTGGTGGTGGTGGGGGGGTGCGGGGGAAGAGATTGCTAAACTGACAATAGGGAGGTCCCACAGGGAACTGCAGATTTCCCTGAGGATTGCCCCAATAGGAGAAATGAATGAGGGGCAGCAGCCACTGGAGATGGAGGTGAGATGAAGGAATGTGTCCTGCATTTTTTTTTTTAACTTGTAGCTCCCGGAAACTTCCCTTTGCTCTGGTTATTCCTGGGGAGCACTTAGGAAGAGCAGATGAAAAGCATCCTTCAAACAAGCACAGGAAGGAAGCCTCCTGGCAGGAGTTCAGAGGCCCTGAATCCTCGTTTTCAGGCCCCTGCAGAGGACAGGTGGGTTTCTCCGAAGCAGAGCCCTCTTCCTTACTCACTTGGTGACTTTCTGTGAGACTATTTCCTGACACAGGCCTCTCTCGCTGGAGAAGATCCTTTCCCTCGTTCAGGCCACAAGGGCCAGACTAATTTTTGCCCCATCATTTGAAACAATTATTAGTTCTATCCTGGCTTTTTGCCTAACGGCCCTCCCCAACACCCGCAATACCTTAATGCTACATGCCATGACCTGGCTAAGCAGCTACAACTGAAAATTTAAAGATGGAAAAGTCATGGCCTCCTAGCTGGCCTCCTCATATTTCCTTCCCTCCCCTCCCATCCATTATTGGTCCAGCAAGCCGAGTGTCTTTTTATAAACATAAATAACATTATATCACACACTATCCTTGCTGAAAATCCTCTTAGATACAGGGCAAAATAATCCGCATGGCCCATAAGGATGTGCAAGGAAAGATCCTTGCCTATCTCTCCACTCTCATTGTTGAATAGTCACCCCTTGATCTCTATTTTCCTGCCACATCCACCTCTCTGTTTCCCCAAGGCCTCATGCTGCTTCTACCCCAGGACTTTTGTACATGCCTATTGTTAGTCTAAAACTGTATCCCCTCACAAGTGAATTCTTACTTATCTTTTAAGTCTCTAAGCTGGATAGTCTCCATTTCCCCTCCAGATCCACTCTCCACCTCCACCTCCCTATTCTGTACTCCAGGGGACTACATTAATGGTCTCTTGTCCTCTGGCCTCCAGGAGAATACTGAAGGGAGAGAAGAGAGTGAAGTCAGGGCATTTAGTTTCCTGCATCACTGTTTGCAAAGGCCAACTCTTTGCAACTATCAAGGATGCAGTATTGGTCTGCTATTGCTGTGTAACAACCAAAACTCTCAGTGGCATACAACAGTAAGTATCCATTTCTCAAGTATCTTTAGGTCATTTGTTGTGGGGGTCGGGGCACTGCTGACCTAGGCTTTTGTAATAATAATGTTTGATATCCTGGAATTGATGACTTGGCATCTTGAAAACATGTGCCAAAGTAATGGTTAAAGTTGTTAACATCCGTCCCATCCCTGTGATTTTGCAGTTGTGCATCACATTACAAACCCTCTAAACACAAACTCCAACATCTATGTTTTGCATCCTGCCCAAAAGGAGGTCCTCACCAACAGCTTCCCACCTCTATAGGAATGAAGGTTCTCACCTCATCCCTTCGCCTCCTGACTGCCCCTGGTGCTTCCCCACGTGGCTTTGTGTGCCATGGCATATGAACTCTTCTTTTAATGGCATTTACCTCTCCCTGCTGCCACTCAGTCATACTTATAAATTAAATCCCAGGTACACTTTCCAATTGTTTGGCCATTTAAAAAGTCCAACAACTTTAAAACTTGATCACATAATCAATTTAGGGGGGAAAAAGGAGATAGAATTGTGGAGGAAGGGCAGCTGCAATGAAACTATCTTTTGCCCCAGCCCTCTTCCCAGCCTCTTAGGTTTTCTTGTCAGGCACTAAGAGGGACCATGGTGGAGGAGGAGGAAGCGGGAAGAGATTAAGTCAGCGTAGGTCATAGGTCGTTCCTACCCAAAGCCTCTCAGAAGGGTTCAGTGCTGAAAGTTAAGCCATCCTACATCTCTTCTCTTGCCTAATACTTCTCCTCCAAATCCAAAATCTAGCCTTAGCCAGTTTGGCTCAGTTGATAGAGCATTGGCCTACAGACTTAAGGATCCTGGGTTTGATTCCAGTCAAGGCCACATGCCCGGATTGCGGCTCGATCTCCAGTGGGGGTCTTGCAGTAGGCAGCCAATCAATTATTCTCTCTCATCATTGATGTTTCTATCTCTCTCCCTTCTCCCTTCCTCTCTGAAATCAATTATATAATATATATATATATATATATCACTTGGAAGGTCCCAATCAGGAAGGTCCCAAACCTTCCTCACCCGGTCCCAATCAATTGTGTGTGTGTGTGTGTGTGTGTGTGTGTGTGTGTATATATATATATATACAAATATATATATATATATATACAAATATATATAATATATATATATATATATATATATATATATATATATATATATATATATTCCAAAATCTGGATATTACCTGCAGAGCCTCTCCACTTGGATGTTTTATAGAAACCTAGACAAATATAAAGCTAAATCCCGTGGTTTTCCTTTATCTGTGACCTTCATTTGGATCATCCATTTCTGTCACCCTGTAACATTGCAGTTACAAAAGCTAGAAACCACTGTATCTTTTCTTTTTTTTTCTTACCTGTTCAAAGTCCCTTTCATATTGCCAATGCCCAATAGCCTCTTGCTACTAGGGTAGTCTTACCTGGCCAACATTCCTTGTTGATGAATAGCAGAAAAACAATCCAGCCACACTCCTGGTAAACTCATAGCTTTCTGTCACATCGGAAGGAGAGGTGCTGTGGCTGCCCTCGCTCTCCACCCTGCAATCTCGAATCCTCTTTTCCACCTCCTTAAAAAGACAAAGGACAGCAAAATCAGCAAATGTGCACCAGACAGACATCCAACTGCACATCCCTGTAATGGAGCACCCTGTGGGGGAGAGGACACACAGCACTCCCTGCTGGGCAGTGACTCACGATGACTTCTGTAATTCTCTCTTTCTGCCCCAGTTTCCTGCTTAGATAGAATGAGTGAGAAAACATGGGTGGAAAGGATGGCTGGGGATATGGTGCAGGGCAGAAAAACAATTAAGTAGGTTATCATTCAAAATTTTACTTTTAAAATTTGCCTGTAGAGAGCGCCTGGGAAGGCACATGGGCATTTCTTTAACTATTGTCAGCTAAATCCAGTGGCATTGGCAAAACCACATCTTGGAAACATGCTTTGCCAAAAGGTAGGAGTGTTGTCAGCTTGACCTTCAGCCCAGGTACCAGGGGGTAGGTTTTGTTATTTAAATCTAGCCAAGCACCAGGAATGAATACGACTGGGGCCCACCCAAGAATGCACATAATCTCCTTTGTCCTGACTTTTAGTAAAACTTCCTGTTTTTTGCTGTATAAAATAAACATGCTGTATTGGCTCTGGGTCCCTGTCCCTGTCAGAGGACAGGGGTCCCACCCGACCCCAGCTTTTTCCTTCTATCTCTGTGTCTGTCTCTTTCTATCATTTTCTCAATCCCCAGCCACCCCTACTCAGGAACTGGACCGCTCTCTAGCCACGCTGGATGCAGAAAAGAGAGAAATATCCACATTTGCCTACAGTATAACTCCCTTTTACTTCTGTGAGTTTTGATAAATACCTACAGTTGCATAACCATCACCGCAGTCAAGGTACAGAACAGCTTCATCACCTGTACCTTCTCCCCTTTATACTCAATCCCTCCCCTCACTGAAACCCTGGCAACTACTAATTTGTTCTCGGGGTCTGTAGTTTGGTCTGTTTTAGAATAGCATATAAATGAGATTGTATAAGGCCTTTATTAGGCTTCTTACATTAAGCTTAATACAGCAGGTCCTTGAATAACGTTGTTTTGTTCAAAGCCATTTTGTCACAACACTGATGAGATGACACAGGAACTTAACTTTTGTTTACATCAGTTAGCCTGCAGTAAAACTGTTTCCATGATAAGTCATTATACCACAGTTCCAAGAGCCTAGTGATGACACAATGTTAACTGAGGACTTACTGTACATTTAAGATTCACCCACCTTGTCCTAGCCAGTTTGACTCAGTGGATAGAGCATCGGCCTGTGGACTGAAGGGTCCCAGGTTCGATTCCAGTCAAGGGCACATGCCTGGGTTGTGGGCTCAGTCCAAGGTGCAGGAGGCAGCCAATCAATGATTCTCTCTCATCATTGATGTTTCTATCTCTCTCTTCCTCTCCCTTCCTCTCTGAAATCAATAAAGATATATTTAAAAAAAAGATTCATCCACCTTGTTGCTTGTATCAATTGCATGTTCCTTTTTATTGCTGGGTAGTACTCCACTGTATCATTATTTAAAAATTTTTATCTCTGTTATCTAAATTTGATAATTTGTATTGATATATCTTTTTTAAATATGGCATATTAATTTTAGAGAGGGGGAAGAGAGTGAAATATCTATTGGTTGCCTCCCACATGCACCCCAACTGGGTACTGAACCCACAACCTGGGCACGTGCCCTGACCAGGAAACAAATTGGCAATCTATTGGTGCATGGTACAATGAACTTAAAGATACATTAATACAACCAACTGAGCCACACCAGCCAGGGCTGTATTAATGTATCTTTAAGTTCATTGTCTCTTTCATGTCATCTCCACTCTTATTAATCTCATCAAGCCAATTTTTTATTTAAAATATTTTCTCAACTTTATATCTGGCTCTTTTCTAGGTTCTTATTTGTGCTGAGATCTTTTACTTTCCATTCATTTCAGGAGTGTTGTCTTTTCCTCATTAAGCATGGCTATAATAAGCCTTAAAGTATGACTGATAATTCTAACTTCTGGATTTCATATTTGACATTCATTTCATTTCTCTTTAAAATTTGGCAAATCTTTCTGGCTCTTTTTTGTTGAATAATTTTGGAATGGCTTGACTCTGGAGATTTTGAATATTATGTTGTGAGACTATAGGCCTTATTAATATTTTTAGGAGATTGTTGGGGGGAGGGTATTGCTGTTGTTATAACAATCGATTCAGTTACGTTCAGGCTGCATGTTCATCCTCATCTTCTGTGGATGCTGGTTTCAATATCAGCTGAGTTTTCAAAGCCTTCATTGTATTGCTTGGGTCTGACTCACTCATGTATCACTCAGGGATTAATCTGGGACTTGGAAAGGGACTTATATTGTTTTTCTGGTCTCACCTCCTCTTCTATTTGGGGGCAGGGGGATCTGTTCCATTCATGTACTTCTTAAAGATGAACCTAAGACTAATGTCAATTCATATACAGAATTAGGCTACTGCCTTCTCCAACACTTTCCTAGCAGGAGTTTCCCATACTCTTTGCCTGGAAAACCTGGTTAATCTCCTTATATCCCATAATGTATAAATAACTGTATACCAAAAATAGTAAATATTTCTATTGGCTTCTATGGGTAATATGGGATACTGCCCTAAGCAATGATGAGCTTTTGCTTAATGGCAGTGCTTGCTAAGAAAGTTGAAAAGTAACGGTCTTTGTAACATTAAGTCCAATAGTACTAAAAGGCCAAGGGATTTTCTCCAGAGTTTCTAGGTACCAGAAAACTTCCTAGAAATGAATATATGTATCAATGATCTAACACAGACATCTATTCAGTGTAAAGGGAAAGGAAGAAAATTCAAGGTCATGGTGTTAAGTACTTTTTAAAAAAGAATAAAAGCCGTGCCACTGTGGCTCCGTGGTTGAACATCGACCTCTGAACCATGAGGTCACAGTTCGATTCCTGGTCAGAGTACATGAGCAGGTTTCAAGCTCAATCCCCAGTAGAAGGCATGCAGAGGCAGTCAATCAATGATTTTCTCTCATCATTGATGTTTCTATCTCTCTCTCCCTCTCCCTTTCTGAAATCAATAAAAACATATTTTTTAAAAATACAACATAAAAAATAAAATAAAATAAACAGTAGTTAATTAAGAAGACACAACAATACAGAAAATATGTATTCACATATTAGTATGCTCTTTGGAGTATTTTTATATTAGGGGAAAAATAGAAACAACCTAAGAGTTTATTATAGGGAAATATTTAAGTTAATACTGATATATCCACTCAAAAGGTTAATATGTATGTAGCTAATAAGAAATGTTTAAAAGAGGTTTTATTGACATAACAACGTCTATATTTTCTTAAAGTGAAAAATATGTGTGTGTATATATATATATATAAAATACATTTTCCATATATACATATATAATATACATTTGTGTGTTTGTCACCAGCTTGCTTTACAAAACTAGCTCTGTGGAGTAATTGGCAGCTCAGGGGTATTTTAAGGGCTTTAATGAATCAGCTATATAGCTGAACTTGTCCATTCTGTTGTGATATCATAAAACACAAAAGTTAAGTGTAGGTAGCCAAAGAAAGATTATGAAATGAGTCACTTAAGCTCTTAGTGAATCACTAAGCTTGACTATAATGGAATAAATAACAACCTAGAATCAATGAAATCGCCTAGAGTGAGCAATGTCTATGAGTTCACATTAGCCAATGGCTCTGAGAGCTCAGGAAAACAGATGGTATGGCTGGGTAATTCCATTTTATATCATCAGGGAGAGCAATTTACCCGTGTACCCAATTAGCATTGAGCATGTTGCTTGAACCCAGCCCAGAAATTCATAGTGAAATTTGGGCACTGGAGAGATATCCCCTTCCCTGTCCTCACTGTAAAATGAAAAATGAGAGGAAAAATGGGGAGAGAAATACGTACAATAAAAAGGTAGCACCAAAATCAGGTTGGTGAATGTCTACCAGGAGGTGAATGGATAAACAAGTGGTAATACAGTCATAGAATAGATTACGTCTTAGCAATAATAATAAGAACAAACTACGGATACACACAACAGCATGGATGGATATCAAACACATTATGATGAGCAGGAGAAGCCAGACACAAAATAGTAGGTAGAGTATGATCCCCAAATTAATTTATGACAACAGGAAGCAGATCACTGGTTTCCTGAGATGGAGGGCTGGAAGGGCAGGGGAGGTTGACCGCAAAGGACCACAAGAAAACTTTCTGGTATGATGTCCTATGTTTTGACTGTGGTGGTGGTTATATCAGTGGTAAAGGAAGTACATTTTTACTTCTACCTTCACAGAGGCAAAACTGGCGGGACCTGACAATTAACCTGATGTAAGACAGATCAACAGAAGAAAAGGACACACATTTACAGTATGTATGTTTCACATGACACAGAGCCCTCAGAAAAAGGAAGACTCCCAAAAGGGCAGAACCTACAGGCTTTTACAGTAGGTTGAACAAAGAGAGGCAATTGTGGAAAAGTAACTAAACTGTATGGGGAGGCTAGGAGAAGATAAAAAATATTTTTAACATGGACCTAGGTCTCAACCTCTCATCTTTGATGATAAGAATGTTACTTTTCTTTTGGTACAGGAAACACATTTTCACATGGAAATTTCATCTCCTGCCTTTAAGGAAAAGAAAGATCATCAGAGTGTTTCTTGTATGTACATTTGTTAACATTCATTAATTGCACGTTTAAAATATGTGCATTTTATTCTATGTAAACTAGTACCTCATTAAAACTTATTAGAAATTTAAAAATAGTCTGGCAGCACAAAAACCAAGGAAAGCTCTCACATGTTAAAGAGAGAGAATCATGGAGTTCTGTTAAAGGGCCTTTTGCTACCAAGCCTTCCCCTGTCATGTGAATGACTGAGTGGGGTTGCCTACGGAGGTGTTTTCAATCCTAACTGCACATCAAGACAACCCGGGCATCATTTTGAAATTCTGATGTAAGTACAGCCAGGGCAGGGGCCTTTTTCAAGGCTCTCAAGGTGATTCCCACCGTGTGGCCAGGGTGGGCGACCACTGAAGCCCTCTGACTCCCCTTCTCTTGCCCAGGGCTCCTCTAGCACAGACGTCCACCCTGTGGTTGAGCTTCTTTACTCTCCAGGTATCCCAAGTGTTTCCTAAGGTCAGGGAGGTCCCTGAGCCCAAACCATGCAGGGTCAGATGAGGCAGTGGCCAGGACTATGCTATACCAGTAGAAGGTTCTGAGAGGAAAAACAAATCACTCTACATGTTCACCTGGGCACATAATATTCACTAAATTAATTAGCTGGACTCAAGTGGTCATTTGAAAAACACAGATGAGTCATTCCAAGCCCATTGCTTGAAGGCTAGTAGTATGTTCATCCTTCCACGGAAGGATTAGGTAGGACTGTGTCCAGGGAAATTGAAGTATGGTAGCAATCATACTTGGGTAAAAATTGTTGTTTAATATTTTAACCTTGTTGTTTTGCGTTCTGTACTCATTTAAAAGTTATTTCGATTTTCTGAACTTATGTATGCTATCCCAATACTCCACTGATGGCAGTTTGAATGTCCCATTGATTGTGATCTCACTGGTCATCGAAGCACATTCCTGGGAACCAAGACAGATCAATTATCCTAAATTGTCTCAGTAGCTACAGATAATGCATTCCTGTTGACTCAGTGATCCCAGAATCTGGACAGCACTATTATTTTAAATTGTGCAGGTGGTCCGTCCTAGATAGTGTGTTTCTGTTGATTTAGTGATTCGTAAATACTTTAGATAACTAACTTGCTCAGTTTCACTTCTGTAAAATCGCGAAACAGGTTCCTCATTCCAGACCTAAAGATGTAATCGATACTTTTGTGATATTCTGCCAATATAAGCCAGACGTGGCAAGCTGATTGGGGCTGCGAGATTTGGAGCTTCAGCCCCTCGTATGCCACCGGCCATTAATAAATGACTCCATAATTTGCTTTTTTGAGGCGTCCTATGTAAGGTGGGGGTACATCACAACAAAATCATATATTTTATCTCCTCAAAATGAGGGAGGTGAAGAGGGAAATATATCAGGACAAAGAATTTGATATAAACATGCAAAACTCATTGTCTTTTACTGGCCCTCTAAAAACGGAGGAAGGAGCTATTAAATACTGAGAACTGCTAGTCGCCAAGCACTTTATACACATTATCTCATTCAGTTCTCACCACCCTTATTGCGTTTTGTGTACCAAGGGTATGATTTTTCCCATTTGGTGATACGGCTCCTGAGGCTCAGAGAAGTCATTTACTTTACTCAAGGTCTCACAGTTAAGTGGCAGAAACCTGCCTTGAGAATCCACTTTCTCATGAGTTCTCTTTCTACCATGCCATACTTCCTCTTACTATCTTGAAATTGATAATAATGACAATAGCAGTAATGGTAATAAGAAAGAGTTTTATGTGTTAGAAACAGATCTAAGATTATATATATATATATATATCTGTGTCTGTATATTTATCTAGACCTATACTTATACCTAGATACAGATTTTAAAAGGCCATTTAATCTTCAGGACAACTCTAAGAGGCAGATACTATTATTATTCTTATCGAATATGATACAACTAAAGTACAAAGAGGTTACATATTATTTTAAGGCATACAGCTACAAGATAGAAGTTATTTAATGATAAACCTCTCCTTTAAAAAATCACTCTAACAATGCCAGCCAGAAAAAGAAAAGATAAGAGAATTCCGTTAACCTTGCTTCCGACATCAATATTTAATACAACTATGATTTTAAAATACTGCCTCTTTCCTTCAAACTCTGCCAACTTGTAATAGTCCATTTTGACTTCAGCAATTTTGATATACGGGAAAGGGCTGGTTATTGCAAACTCTGATTTGCAAGATCAATGTGCATATTATTACCCATCATTTTGAAAATCATAGATTAGCAAGATGGAAAAATACTTCTGACAGCTTCTGCGGCAAGAAAAGCAATGCATTGTGTCTGACATGGGGGAAAAGGACCCAAGAAAATAGTGCTTAGAGCAAGGACTGTCAGCTGGGATTGACTGTGGAAAAAAACGGGGTCTGCCTTCTACATCAGGTTCACTCCAAGCAGCAGCCCACATGCCAGGGCTGTGCATGTCCCCGACATATGCGAGTTCTTACCTCGCTGAGCCCTGCGGGGCAAATGCAAGCGTGGAAATGTGAACTGGGTCCAACCCTGCCTCATACATCATCAGCACAAGTGTCGGCTGGGTTTGCACTGAGGAACCTTTATTCCTAAGAATGCTGCGAGAACTGGAAAAAACCGCAGAATCCATCACACTAACAGCATTTTCATGCGAACGTATTTATGTACATATTCTCATGGTGGTGTTAAATATAAGCAGGAAGTATTCCCATATGAAAGAGAGATGAAAGCTAATGAAGTTTACCGATTTAAACTTTTGTTGGTTATAACAAACCATTTATTTGCACCACATTTAAAAGTCACCCACATTCATTCAGTTGTTATTCACATACTTACAAATCCAAATCCAGACCCATCTCCTCCCTGCCCTGTTTCCTGGTCACCACTCCAAGCTTGGCTGGGGGTCTTCAGGAAGGAGAACTCTTGGGGGGTCTCCAGCATGACTTCTCCCCCTCGCCCTGTCACCTAGCAGTGCCACCAGGCAGGAACAGCCAGTGGCATCCTCTCTGTGCACAGCCAGTCCCGGAGCCCCAGCCATCCCATCACCAGGGGATTCTGTGCTTCCTGGGGTCCACTTTTCTAGGTGGAATTGGTTTATAGAGTGTTTTCTCATCAGAATACAGACCCCCAAAAGTTCCGTGTTTCCCATCTCTGCTGTGATCACCACTTTTCTGTCTCTTAACATCGTGGGGAGATTCCAAAACTATTTAGACCATTTTCATTATTAAAACTGGTCAGGACCAGTTTTTTTTTTTTTTTAATATATATATATATTTTTATTGATTTCAGAGAGGAAGGGAGAGCGGGAGAGAGATAGAAACATCAATGATGAGAGAGAATCACTGATCAGCTGCCTCCTGCATGCCCTACATTAGGGACCGAGCCTGCAACCCGGGCATGTGCCCTGACCAGGAATTGAACTGTGACCTCCTGGTTCATAGGTCGACACTCAACCACTGAGCCATGCCAGCCGGGCAGGACCAGTTTTAAATTTCCATCTTGTGGGCACTTCAAAGCTCTCCACTGCCACCCGCCCCCATTAGACAGTGGCTGGTGTGGGTAAAGCACCCCCTCCACCCAACACCCGTAGACCCTGAGCACGGGAAGAGTCCACTACTGGGAGCAGCAGGAGGAAAATGTGCAGGGAGGTATTTGGTCCCAGCAGGTCTGAATTTGAGGTATTCAGGCCAAAGAGTGTGGTCGATGCACAGGGTGTGCGGGTGTTGCGTGGAGCGGGTGCTTTACACACCTCACTTTCCATCCCTCCTAAGCTCCACTGCTTCTGAGGCTCTCAGGCTGAGGAACAGGAGAAAGCGGGAAGAGGAGAAACATCATCACTTCCCTGGCCATGGAGACCCATCTCTTGTTGCCATGGCTGCTTCTCCGGCCTTCACCTTCTGGCCCTCCAGGCACTGTGTTAGACCTCTAAGTGCTCATAAGCACAGAGCCGTGAGGTTCCGCCCTACTCCAGTTTTCTGAAGTGAGGGTCCAGCTCCATCCCCACCCCTGGTGGAGGGAGGGCACCTTTCTCCTGGGAAATTTTAAGACCTGAATTTAGGTAGAAAGAGAGAGGTCAGAGCCCCCTTTCTGCATCTGCTATTGCTCAAGTGCCTCCAGTTTAAAATCATCAATATTCCAAAGTGGCATATTTTGGGGTGGCATGATCTGATCCCCTTCAGTTTACATAGAGCTTCGGGAACCTTCCCCCACATACACAGACAATCACATCCACAGTTATGAGTATTCATGCCTAGCGAGGTTTGGTTTGTTCAACTCCAATGGACCAAACAGAAACCTGTGTAACCGAGAGCTCTCTGACAACAGGCCCCAAGGAAGGCCCAAAAGCAGGAGTTTGGCCACCACCACCATACAGTGGACAGAGCGGGCTGGGAGCCCTGGCAGCAGCCAACATGAGCAGCTGATCTGCAGCATGGACCACACTCTTTGGCCTGAATGCCTCAGATTCAGACCTGCGGGGACCAAATATCTCTCTGCACATTTTCCTCCTGCTGATCCATCCCCATAGAGGACTCTTCCCGTGCTCCAGCCAGATCCCCCAGGTCCCTTTGACTGTTTCCGGTTGTCCCTCTAGCAGCTTCTGTTTTGGCTTTGAAAGTTCTGCACATGTGAGAGGTTTTGCTCACACAGAAATAGAGTACAAATGCCAGTCCCCACCTCACCCCCAGCTATGAGACCTTTGACCAATGACTGTGGGTGAGGAGACCGAAAGCCCAGCTCTCTCTGCCCCTAGAGGGACACCTCTGAGGTGTCATTCACAGCCCGAGGTCCCCTGAGCTTTGAGACTGAAGATGCCCAACCTGGGTCTTCACCATGACTGCCACCTGCCAGGATTTTTCCCCTTCTTTCCCTTTCCCCTCCCACTGCCTTCCTCCTGGGATTTCCTTAACAAATCACATGCATGTGAATTCTCATCTCAGCGTGTGCTTCTGCAGAAGGAGCCCGACTAAGATAATCCCTTCTGAGCAGGGACAGAGGGACACAGTGGAGCAAACACACCGGGGAAAGCCATTGGCCCTTCTCACACATTTCTATCGCGATTCTCCATTCTTGTGCTCCAGCTCCCTCCCACTGGGGTTAACTTAAACCACTCAGAATAAAAGCCCTAAAAAAAAATAAACTAAAAAGCATCCTCTTCTTTGGAACGTTTATATGGATAGATTTTCTTTTTGAAAGGAAAGGGAATTCTAATACACTTACAGAAACTATAATAATTAGCTCTAAGAGGAAACTGAAGAGTTTCAAAGTCATGATTTTGGCAGAAAGAACTGAAACACTCGGAATGAGCATTAACATTGTAATTTTCTAGAGTAGTTAGATAACTGTGTAAGTGTGTCGGGGAGAGAAGAGTCGCTATCTAATTAGTAGAAAACTTCTAAGAATCGCATGCCGTACTGACTAAGCATTTTTATGAAAAAGTCCCACTGAAATCAGAAATATAAGCAATGAAAAAATGTGGGGTTTTTTTTTTTTTGCTTTTAATTTTTTTACTTAAGAGGATCATATTCAGGCAACCCAGAGGGCCACATCCTATAAGGAGCCTGCATGTGCCCACATTAAATTGGAATCTGTTCAGGGGGCGCTGGGGTGAGAAAGAAGGGAAGACAGTTGCCTCTGGTTGCCTCCTTGCTAGGGCAGGCGTCTGGTTTGGGTTCTGCAGAATCAGAGCCGGAGGCAGGGATTCTTGGGCATATGAATTAGTGAGGGAGTGAAACTTGTAGGGAATGAGGGACACAAGAGAAGGCAGGTGAAAAGTCCAAGCAAAAAGTGATGCTAGGTAATTCTGTGGTGAGCCCTGGACAGTAAATTGCAGCACCGTTTTTTGCCTAGAGAAGCTGGGGACTGGGTTTTTATACCCTCAGTGAGGGTCATCCATTGGCCTTGACCTGCCTAGTGGGGGTGGGGTGGAGTGGGGTGCTTCCAAAGAGAGACAGTCCCTGGAGAAGGGGCGGTTGTGAGCCATTAGCAACCAACATCCACAGCAGCTGGGGGGTGGGCACGCGGGTCTCATAAAGGGATAGGGCACCAGGTGGATCTGCTACCCCAGATGACTTCAAACCTCGATGTCCCAGAGGAAAGGCCACTGCAAGGTGACTCGCTAGACCAGTGGTCAGCAAACTCATTAGTCAACAGAGCCAAATATCAACAGGACAACGATTGAAATTTCTTTTGAGAGCCACATTTTTTAAACTTCAACTGCTTCTAACGCCACTTCTTCAAAATAGACTTGCCCAGGCCATGGTATTTTGTGGAAGAGCCACACTCAAGGGGCCAAAGAGCCGCAGTTTGCCGACCACGGCGCTAGGCTATAGTGACATGTAGTGTGCCTCCACAGTCAGTAGTTTTCCAGGAATGTTCTAAGGAAGGAGACCTAATCCTCAGATCGTTCCATTCTATAATTACCCGATGCTGGTGCCCGACTGAAACAAAAGGATTTTCTTCTCTTTTCTGCAATTTAACATTTAAGCCTTTATTAAAAGATGTGTATCTCACCCACTCCAAACCCTTCCGCCTCCCCCTGGAAACCGCACGAAGCCGGCTGCACTCTCGGCAGGGTGTTCCTCCCGGTGGATGGAATCTTGCTCTGAAGAGGCCAGGTGGGTGGATTAATGAAATCTGTGGTTCCCAGCCCAGCCAAGGAACTGAGTCCTTGGAAGCAGAGATGAGCAGGGGTTTCATCACTTTGATAACGAGGAGATTTAGGAGAGGCCTTCCCAGCATTTGGGGATTTCTGTCAAGTATCACAAGTCACGGAGCTTGGTCCTGTGGGAGACTTCAGGCACAGGAAGTCAATTTGAGAGCTCCGCCACTTAGGCCATGTCAGATGAGCAGTGGAGATGTGTGCGCACGTCCAGCCTCCCTGGAAACCCTGCGGGGTGTGCAAGGAGCAGGCGTGGGAAACAGTGCCATTGCAGCTGCGAGGCTGTGAGAGATGCCGATTGATGGCTTACCTGGGAATCTTTCTCTGGGTTAACAGAAAACCATGGGCACACCCAAAAAGTTCCAGAAAAAATGCCACATGGGACATTCTAGACAAAGGAGAGGCCTTTTCAGACTAAATAACCACTTTCAGAAATGCTGCGTTGGGAATCAGCCAGCTGAAGAATCAGCCAGCACTGACTGCACAACAGAATGAAAGGGGGTGCCGGCCCTTTTGTCAGCATTCCCCTATGAGACAGTAGTGCCTGTTTAGCTCAGGTCTAAGAATTCACATCGCCCTCCTTCCCACCGAGCCACTGAGCTGGGCAGGAGCTCTGTGTGTGAGGACCATTTTCATGAAAAGGAGCATGAAAAGAAGCCAGGTGGGTGGTGACTTTTGTTTGAAATGAATTGTGTTTGGGAGCCTTTTGAAAAGCAAAAAATAGACCTATTATTGACCGAAAGCCATCCACAAAATGGGATGTGATCCCTGGCACAAAGAATAGAATAGAAACTCCACAATACTGTAGCTATCTGGAGCTGAGAAGACTCTTTTTTTCAACCACAAAACCAATGTTGAGCTTCCTACAGGATCCTGAACAGTATTATCTGTTTCTGGGCCTTAGATAGACATAGATATGGATAAATACAAATTATAGATAGATATAGATTTTAGATAGATAGCTATATATCTTTATGTAGCTATAGATGTAGATATAGATATAGATATAAAGCTATAGATATAGACATAGGCATAGATATCAGTAATATAGATATAGATAATAGTAATATAAATATAGATATAGATGATAGATAGAGAGATTAAACAGAGATACAGAAGGGAAGCAGAATATCCACCCCAAAATGTGCCTCTTTGGCATATTTTAAATATCCTATATAATAAAAGGCTCATATGCAAATCGACCAAACGGCAGAACGACCGGTTGCTATGACATGCACCAACCACCAGGGAGCAGACGCTCAACACAGGAGTTGCTCCCTGGTGGTCAGTGCACTCCCACAGGGGGAGCGCTGCTCAGCCAGAAGCCCTGAGCTGGGCTCACAGCTGGCAAGTGCAGCGGCAGTGGTGGGAGCCTCTCCTGCCTCCACAGCAGCGCTAAGGATGTCCAACTGCCAGCATAGGCCCGCTCCCCTGAGGGATCCCAGACTGTGAGAGGGCGCAGGCCGGGCTGAGGGACCCCCCCAGTGCACAAATTTCATGCACCAGGCCTCTAGTATAAATATAAATATGTATATTTATAAATATGTAAATATAAGATTATTTTAAGCTGATTATTTTTAAGAAACAGCAGGCACAGGTGAAGGTCTGAAAACTGAGAATTGTCCTTCTGTGAGACATTTCACACTTATGAGGGAAATCTCAATTTGTAAGGGTGTCTTCCCTTCTGCACTAGGAAGGATGACTCTAAATCTAAATCTTAGGCACTCTTATTAATGCAGAAGGCAATGACTTAAACCTTACCCTTGTTTACTGAGCATTCCCTGGTAATCTACAACTGGCCTCCTCCTCCACTGAAAATCTTTTTACTTTAGCTGGAGATTATTATTATTTATGGTGGTGGTGGGTTCTTTGGGGGAGTTACTCAGTTTTCCTGGGTATCTCCCTTATATACAGAAGGCACACAGGTTTTTAAACTTTTGTTTGTTTTTCTTTTGATAAACTATCTTTTATCACAGGGGGCGTCTCAGCCAAGAACCTAGAAAGGTAAAAAGAAAATTATCTTCCTCCCCCACAATCTAGATATAAAACTGCAACATAGATATAAATGATAGAGATACAATTTTTTCACTTTAGTAGTCCTCTTATAGCCATGGTGGGAGTGAGAAAGTCCACTCTGCTTTGATAACAATAACTGGTACCATTTTCTGAACACTTACTGAGGCACCATACACTGATGAGCATTTTCATGTATTATATCATTAAATCCTCAAAGCAGCACCACAAAGAAAAAACTCTTAACTAATATCCACATTGACATGCTAAGGAAACTGAGGCTCAGGACATTACTCAGGACCACACACCTCAGAAACAGTACAAAGATTTTTTTTTTTAATCCTCATCCGAGGATATATTTTTACTGATTTTAGAGAGAGGAGGGGAGAGAGAGGGAGAAAGATTGAAGTGAGAGAACAATAAGGATAGGTTGCTTCCTACCATGCCCTGACCAGGTATCAAACCCACAACCTAAGTATGTGCCCTGACCAGGAATCAAACCCACCACCTTTTGGTGTATGGGATGATGCTCCTGCCACCTGGCTAGGGCAGCAGCATTAAGAACCCGGCTCTGTCTGACCCCAGGCTGACCCCAGACTGAGCTCTTCTCCACTGTTTCATTTCATTAAAGAAAAGTACATTCTATATAGTAGCCACCATTGAGCAGGTGCTCAGTGTGGCCTTGGGAAGGGGAACAAAGAGAGCCAGACGCTGAGTGTATTCTGATGTTTGAGGAAATTGGTTTTGCAGCCCAGCTGCCTGTCACCAGTGCTGCTCACAGCTTGAAGCGACAGGTGGTTTGTGTAAGGTGAGCAGATTTTAACATTGGTAAAGCGGGACACCATTGACCGGCGGGGGCGGGTTCTTGACTAAAAATTTAGTCTATATTGTAATCGCTTTTGGTTTTTTTAATAAAAGGAAATTCACTTCTTAGATCATCGTTGAATTTGCATCCTCTTTTCTTACTCATTATGTTAAAAATCTAAAAAAATAATTTAAAATTATATTATAAATTATTATATACATATTGCTTAAAAACACAGTAAGTAGGTACATAATTACATGAACATATTTTATCCTATATTTCTTTCTAAATAATAACAATACTAACTTGTATTATTTTTCTTCTGAACTTGCAGTAACGTAAGTCGTAAGTGTCACTTTCAAGGCCGGCGCTAGACTTTTTGCCGCCACTATAAAATATAAATAATAAGAGTACTGTCTGCTAAATTCAAGAAAATTTATGTATTTATGAAATTAATAAATTACTTACCTAAATTATCTGAATAGCTGATTTGTAATAACATCACTCGTTTAACTAGCTTACTAGCATGCAGTACGATGTGTAACGTCTGAGAGACAGTTACAAAATGTTTTCATCATTGCCAATCCCAAAAAATGCCATTGTTCATTAAGTCCAAACAATGGTGGTCGAATTCTAACAACTGATCCACAATGCGAACTTTGATAAGCAGTTCTCGATAATCAGTTCTCAACAATTATTTGTTATTATTAAAGTTTAACATTATAAAATTAACAAAAATAATATAAAACTCATATCCTGGCTAAATAGCCACATGGCCTCCGAAAACCATATATTCCCTTCCCGTTCTCCCGCCGTTCCCTAGCTTGTCGTGCATTCTTTCCAAAAATCGGGACTTTTTTATTTTTATTTCTTTTAAATATATTTAATTGATTTTTTACAGAGAGGAAGAGATAGGGACAGAGAGTTAGAAACATCGATGAGAGAGAAACATTGATCAGCTGCCTCCTGCACCCCCCCCCCCACTGGGGATGTGCCCGCAACCAAGGTACATGCCCTTGCCTGGAATCGAACCCGGGACCCTTGAGTCCACAGGCCGACGCTCTATCCACTGAGCCAAACCGGTTTCGGCAATCGGGACTTTTTTAAAACGCCGCGGGACGTGAGACAAATTGTTAAAAATCAGGACTGTCCCGCCAAAAGCGGGACGTCTGGACACCTTAGGTTTGTGGACTAAGGAGCAGTAAGCATTGACTCACCTAGTCCTTCATCCTTCGTAGCTAATGAACCACTAAATACAATGGATTCTCTTTTGAAATAACTCATAACCACCCTTCCTTCCTGTATCTCCTCTACTTTGGGCTCAGTCTTGGTCTATTTCTGTTTTGATCACACCATTTTCCCAACTGGCTTCTCTGACTCAGCTCTCTCCTTCCTCATCCTATCTGCCTGCTCACTGCCAGACACAGCTTTTGAAAATCGTGCGTCATTTCACTGGAGGGCTCACTGTTCCTCACTGACCAATGTCAGCCCCTATATTATAGTCGGTCCGCATGTCAAAGAACCAAAGTCTGCACTCCACTCGTCATCTGCCAACCCTGCATATCTGACCATCTTCATCTGTGTTGCCCTCCCCTCCCCACAACGTTACTAATCATATCCAAATATCAAGGTCAAGTTGAAGTCTCACTTCACCCTTGAAGAATGTACTTTAAACCAAACCACCCAGTCCCCAACTGTCCTATAGAAGCGGGGTCTGTTTTCATTTGGTTTGCTGCCACAAGAAAATGCTCAGACAAGAATCTTAACACAAATATTCCATTTGGAAGCTATAGAAAACTCTCTAGGGGAGTGCAGAAGAGGGACAGGGAGGAGAAGCAGCCAATAAAAGGTGTATTATCAAGCCAGTTTCCACTGTGGACAACAGGAGCTTAATCCTGTCCGGAATGAGGGACCGAGGGTAGGACATACACCTCAATAATCCCACCCAAGGGGTAAGAGAGATGGAGTATTGATTCACTAGCTGTCAGTCATTGCTTGAGAGATGCTCCCAGGTGGCATCAATTCCCCCACACGCCTGGTTTGTTGCAAATCCAGAGGCAAAGAGAATGCTCCAAATGACAGAAATGCAGGTTCTGGAAGTCAGAAATTAGATGGAGTACACTGAGATGGTAAGAGTGAGAGGGTATGGATGGGGCACTGCCAGCATCTCGTACAATGACCATATAGTTTATTACCCAAATTAGGGGATTTCTGAGCATGAAAAGGAGTACTATTCATAATTATTCTGGGATAGCAGGAAAAATTCAAGACTGTCCTTGGAAAATTACTATGTGTGGTCTTGCATTTATAACTGTGACTTTTTTTTTTATTTCCACCCAGATGATATAGTCTTATAGGTAAGTTCTGTGAGGTCCAGTAACATGTTCTTCACTGAAGCCAGATCAGTACTTAAGACATAGTAGATGTTCACAAAATACTGGATTGCTGGACCTAGGATGGGGTAGCCACCAAAAATTCAGAGTCCAGTGCTATCTAAAAAGCATGGGCTTTGAAATCAGACAATCCTGAGTTGAAGCCCAACCCCCGCCCCCAACTCACTGATAAACATGGGTGCAGCTACAGCACATCACTGATCTGCATTTCTTTATCTCTAAAGTCAGGATAATGATACACCTTCCTGTACAGTTGTTGGACATCAGAGATGACCTGTAACAAACATCTAGTATCTAGTAAATCAAGCTACAGTACATTGAACTTCAATTTTATTATTATTACACAAGCTAATAATACTATTGATATGATGTTGGTCATGATCCTTCTCCTACTTAACTTGGGTTTGGTGCAGCACTGCCAGCATCTCGTACAAGGACCATATAGTTCATCACCCAAAACTATACTGTGCTACTGTGTTAGTCTCATCTCAGCATTTCATTTTCTCCTCTGTGGCTGTGACTCATTTTCAAATAACACATCCATTGAGGCTTCAGGAAATGTGTACTTCCAGTCATGGAGACAAGAAAGTCGGACTAGACATTCTCTCAGTCAGGGGTAGACATGAATTTTGAAAGGGGGAAATATTTACCGGGAAAGAAGTTGAAAGGGGAGATCTGGCATGGGCTGTCACCTGGACTGACCAAAATCAGAATCTCCAGGTTAAGTTTCACTGTTTCTTATAGTTTAAAAGGCTCTGAGTTAAGAGGAAAGCCACCGAAGTAGGATGCCTGACCCCCAAAAGGAGATGTCTAATACCTCAGAGGTAAAAACATATCTTAAGATGAGCTTCTGAGAGTGTCACTGGTTTATTGTCATCACGTGTTGCTTTTGATGGTCACTGGGAAGATTTTTCTTTGCATTCATCGGAAAATAAAAGAAATAGAGTAGATAAATGGAAGAACTTATAAGCCTAATTATTGTCTCTCTATAATATGGAATCATATTTTTTCAATTTGCAATGAAGCTTAAGAATACCACATTCACCTTATGTGTAGAAATGAGAAGTAGATAAATATGAGGCAAAAATTGAGACACATCTCTCAACCTACATAGCCTCCTATCACATCCACATGCCAGGGGACCCCTATGGTTTATTTTAACTTATTCATCTTATCAGTATAATATATGCACAAAATTTTTTAAAGTTAAGAGATAATGGTACTAGAAATCTATAACAAAATACATGATAACATGCACTGCCCATCCAAAAGTCACATTCTGCAACCAGCAACTAATTTGAATAAATTTAGTTATTTCTTCTGGAATTTACTCCCACATTTCTAAATAATATGTGTGAAAGAAATGTCTAGTTTCCCCATATCCAGCCTCCCATTCTTCCTTGGAAATATATACCCCAATTTTTAGTTGAGCTCATGACTTCCAGAATAAAAACTTTATTTTCAAGTACCACTCTTACTTACATAACAGTATAGTTGTGCAATTGAATCCTGGACAAAGGGATGTAAGTAAAAGCATTACATGTAACTTTCAGGAGCCTGAAAACATATTCTTTAACTGCTTACTTCTTCCTTCTTGATAGCTGGAATGCAGACATAATGGCTGGAACCTAAGCAGCCATGTTGAACTAATAGGTTAACTTGGGAATGAAAGCCTATCTGATCAGAACAACAGTATAGGAGGAGACAGGGTTACTGGGGATTTTATGCAGCAAAACTATCACCACAACCCTGGACTGTCTATGTTGAATGAAAGAAATAAAAACTTTTGCTTAATTAAATTATTTGCCTGTTTTTCACAGCTAACCCAGGCACATATTTTATTGCTATTTCTTCATTTTCCAATTTTAGAAATTATCTACTGATGACCTATAAAAGCAGGCAAATATTTAGCATCCTTATAATCTCCAACCCTCCTCTTATACATCCTTCAATCTCAATATAGTTCTATTATAAATTATAACTATGTAATTCTTGTTCACTGCTAAACCAAGTAATATACTTTCAATGTTTCCTTTCCTGTACAACTTTTCATTTTATTTGTATTAAATAACTGACTTTTTTTTTTCATTTACTTAGTGAAAAACTATTGCTAGATTTTCTGCACCAGCCAATAGCCTCTGAATTCATTCTTCCCCCACAGAGCAATGTCTCCGACGATCTACCAGTTCTACTTATACTTTTTAGACTCTCCCTGCTGAGCCTTTGTCCTGCCCTCTAGGTCTGCTTGCACAGCTATCATCCCAGGGCTTCCCTTTATTCTCATTCAGGGGCTTTTATTTGCCTCACTCCTGTGTGGGATTCTCGGCTTCCTTACAGTCAAGCCTTCCACTTGTTTTGGTTTCTTCTTTAATATGAAGAACTGCTTCTGGTAGCTTCCTAGGAAAGAATTCCTGAAAGGTAAATTGCATTTAACATCTGTTTGGTGGGAAACAGATACACAGATGGCCCCAGGATTTGTTCAGGCTTGCAGGACCCATCAGAAAACCTGGAAGAAATGATGCTAGTAGAATATCACTTCTTTTCTCACCTTCAGGTACAACTGTGCTGCTGCAGAAGAATGTAACAATGGCAAAGAAATACCCTTTCCACAATGGAGCTCTCCAGAAAGAGGGAAAAGGCATTACTGATGCATCTGGTGCAGGAAATTCAAGTTTAGATGATCCTCTTATGAATTCGCCATCTTTCAAAAATCTGACTTGAATTCTGTTAACTCATTTCCCAAGAGCAGAAGATGTTGTAGGCATTTTCTCTTTTTTTTAAATATGTTTTTATTGATTTCAGAGAGGATAGGAGAGGGAGAGAGAAAAATCAATGATGAGAGAGAATCATTGATGGGCTACACGCCTCCTACTGGGGAACAGGCCTGCAACCCGGGCATGTGCACTGACCAGGAATCAAACCATGACCACCTAGTTCATAGGTCAACACTCAACCACTGAGTCATACCCCATTGGGCAGTGTGATACCTTTTCTACTCATCACCTGGAATGAATCTGAAATCAAACTTCTCAGAGGTCACTGGCTGTGTACATAACATTTTCAACTCAAAATCCTCCAGCAATGCACCATGAAATTGCAGATAAAACAGCCCAGCAAGAAGCGGGCACCCCTTCTAGCCCAGGAGATGAGCTGGCAGGTACACCCCTGAGCATCCAGGCTTTGCCCTGCTCTTCCCCAGACTCCTCCTTGGCCCTTGACTTCAGACTGCCAGTGAGCATCAGGGTCCTGAAAAATCCAGCCCAGGTTTTATGCCGTTTTTCATACAAGCTTGGATGGGTAGCTTAGAAAGTCTGTTTTGCTCCAGGTAGAAAACCAGCCATGATGAATTAATCCAATACACTTTCTTGTTTTTTAATTTAAAACTGTATCTTGAGGTGTATTTGCTGAAGGCAAACACAAAAGATTCAGAAAGCGGAGGGAGAGGTTATTTCCCACTACGTACTTGGCTCTCTTCGACCCAGAGAATCAGGCCAGTGATATTATCGCAGTGGAGTCTCAGCAACATCAGCTAATCAACTGAGAAGGCCTCCTTAACTGCTTATAATTGTGAAAAGGACTCTGTAAGCAGGGAGCAACCCACATGCTCCATCCCTGAGGACTGCAGAGGGAATAGTGGAGAGTTTTTGTGGCCATTGGCAGCCTCGGTGTCAGCTCCCTGTTTTCAAAGGAGAAAACAGCACATAGCTTCAGCTCCTCTCCTTCTACTCTTCTTGGATTCCCTTCAAGGCTGGGGACTGCCTCTGCTCCCCCAAGTGTATGTATTGCCCCAGAACTTAAAGCAAAGTTTCTTGAAAATATTTCACAACCATGATTGTATCTTCACTGTGGGGGCTTTGTAGTTCTCAATATGTTGATTTATGATAACTCTCCAAGATCAGGCTACTGAGAGTAGCATTTCCAAAACTTACTTAACCATAGAACTCATTCTTTGGGGAGGGTGAAGGGGTATGGACATTTCCTTATATTTCACAGACGATTGGTCCAAGGAACACATTTAAAGAATCAAAGGAAATGCCAGCAGAGTGAGCCTTCAATGTCGCCAGCCCCCATGTGTATTTCTGAACAGAGTAATGTAGTTTTTGAGGAAACCAGGGGACCAGGATTTGAAAATTTCATTCACCATATCCTGGCTATTTTACCTCGGCCAACTTACTTAATTTCTGTAAGATCCATTTTCCCATCTGTAAAATGGGGACAATTACACTTGCTTTCTTTAAAAAGATCTTTTAAAAAGATTGAATGAGATACAATACATAAAACCCTCCACTGCATACCTCACCTTAAGTGGACTAATAATAGCTATTAGCCTTTTTCCTTTCAACTTCTCCTTTCCTATCCCCATTCAACTTATTTCGTCAGACCTCAATATTGCCCACTTGCTTGCTGATGTTCAAAACGCCTTTCAGAATGAGTGAAACAGATACAATGATGCATCGATAAACCATGAAGAGGGAATTAATTGAAGAAAGGATTCTCACACATTGAGGCAGCAAAATTATTCGGCAAGCATTTTTTTTAAATAATACATTTTTAAAAATACCCATACCTGAAGACTCTCATTTAAGAAATTGTGGGTGAGGCTCTGGCTTCTATACTTTTAGCAGAATTTCTAGGGAATTACTTATGATGCAAACAAGGTTTGGTAATGGTAAGGTTTAAAATATATCTCTAGATCAACCTAGATGTAGATGGGCACAGGCTTCTGAGAGGGCCAGCAGTGGTGAGAGGAGAGTAGGTTAGGGACGATTGAGAAATGAAGCCAGAGAAGGCTCAGCATCGAAGCTCTGACTAAGGGCAAGCTTTCTCTATTTCTCCTGAAACTGTGCCCAGGATGGTGGCAGGAAGTGGAGAAAACGTTAATGTGACCAAAGGTGAGTGCAGCTGGAAAGAGCTTGAGGCTCACTGGTAGGTCTGTCAGGCAGCCATGCACTCAGGCTGGGTAAGTATCTTCTCACTGGCTCCAAAGCTACTTGTAACTCTTGCCAGTGCTTTAACCATGCCCATCACAAAAGCCTGGCATCATGGTCAACAGCCCTCGGTGAGAATGTAGGGACCTGGAAAACCTAGATACTGAATTACCTGTAACCCCAAGGTCCTTACTGATCAGGTTGAACAGTTCTTGCCCAGTGTCCCAGTTGGCTTCATGTCTCACTGTCCTTTTATGGATAGAACCGCCAACTCGCCCTCCTATTTTGCTGATCCACAATTGGGATGCATCCGTCAATGAGAATGGTCTTGGAAACAAGGGGGAAATCACATAAAGTAAATCAGCTCACATCCGCACTTCAGGGTTTCTGTGAGGATTTAGTAACTGATGTATAGTGTCCTACAGGGAATGGCCCTGAGTCTGCTGTTCCATGGAGAGGAACGATACGTACTAGTTTTAGATATCAGACCGTGGGTATCTTCAGTGCCGAGAGTATATCTTTTACTTCTGTCTCCAAAGTAGGCCCCAAGCGCCTAGCAGACAGTAAGAACTCAATAAATTTTAGCTGGCTGACTGGATAACTGATGTAGATTCTAGTATCAACCGTCAACGCAGCAAATTTTTGTGACATATTTACTGTGTAGCCACAGCATGGTAGCCTCTCTATTGGCATAAAGTTGCAAAAGAGCAGTAGGTCTCATCCCAGCTTTAGGCACTTGCAATTTTGTCTGGTAAGAAAGGCTTATACGAAACACACACACACACACACACACACACACACACACACAAACACACACACACACACGCACTACACTCTAAATACTCCTAACAATGTGCAACCCGATGGAAAGTTGTGACATAAAGATATGATGTGACCATTTGGATTACAGGAAAATTTGGTGAGGACTGGGGAAGAAGGGCTCCTCATGAAACACTGGAGAGACCACTGGCTCTGAGTCAGGCAATCAGAGGCCCAAATTGAACTTTTATTTCCTCTTCTGTCAATTGAGAATAATAACAATCCACAGGGTTGTTGGGAGGATTTGGGGGTTTAGAAGGTAAGAAAGGTAATATCTGGCAATATTTCTTATATAAACTTTTCATCTTGGGTAGTGTTTGGCTAATGGTCCCCAAAAATGTCCATGTCCTAAATCCCTGGAACCTGTGAATATGTCACCTTATTTGGTAATAAATAAATAAATAAATAAATAAATAAGGCTTTGAGGTGTAGTAAGTTAAGAGCCTTGAGGTGGGGAGATTATCCTGGGTTATCTAGGAGACCCCAATGTAATCACAGGTGTCCTCATTAGGTGCAGGCAAGAGGATCAGAGTCAGAGAAGGAGATGTGAAGATAGAAGCACAGGTTGGAGGGATGCAGGGCCATAGGCTAAGGAGTACATACAGCCTCTAAAAGCTGGCAAAGGCAGAAAACAGATTCCTCCCTGAAGCCTTGAGAAAGAATTTAGCCCTGCCAACACCTTAATTCTAGCCTAATAAAAGCCATTTTGGACTTCTTACCTTCAGAACTATAAGACAATATATTTGTGTTAAGTCATTGAGTTCTGGCAGTTTGTTATAGCAGCAACAAGAGATTAATACAGGTTATTTCTATTGCCTTGTTGCTCTCTAGCCTGCATCCATCCTTTCAGGAGGACAACAGAACTCAGACAAGAACTAAGCATTTGACATTCAAAGTAGATTCTTGGAACATATTCAGAAACAACAGGTATGGAAGCAAGGACTTTCATTTTATAAAAACTGTGAATTTTTGAGAGAGAGAGAGAGAGAGAAAGTGAAAACAAGTGATTGCTGGTTCCAAAGATCAAAAGCTTGTAATCTCAGAGGATCAGAGGGTGAAGGAAGAGGATGTGTTGTGAGAGAACTTTAGCCGCCATGCAGGGAGGAACGAAAAGCCTAGGGGATAACCTAGAGGAACACGCAGAGGATAGGTTACAGGTAAGATTTAGTCCGCCTACCCCACAGAAAAAGTGGGCAGGCAGATGTGTGTGAGATGCTAGGAAAATCAGGTAGTATGAATTCAGGACATGCTGACATTCTGGGGGCCTCTACCCCAATTCACTCCAATAGTTCTAAGGGGAGGGGGGAAACCCTGAGAACCCCGCAGAACGTACACCACAGTAAAGTAGGAAGGTAAATGGAGGCTTGTGGACTTTCGGCAGCAAGATCCATAATTCCTTGTGCCACAGTGAAAGGACCCATGCACAGTGAGAGAACCCATGCACTGAAAGGGGCCTGGGGTCAAAAGGAGGAGGTTGTCAAGTACACAGACAGCATGACTACAGCCCATGACTTGGTCCATGGACAGCAGTAAACACAGCAAGCATGCTGCAGGAATTAAGGCCTACTCTCCATGGGCAAGAATGATAGCTCATTCTTGGGAGGACAGCCAACGGAATACACCCTTCCCTTGCAGCTGTGATGCTGTGTGTGTTTCCTTTGTACTTGAGAGGGATCCTGGAGGGGAAGAGGGGAGGGAGAACCCCTAAGAAGGGAGATCATCCTGGCTAGGGAGTTTCACTCTGAATTAACTAAATTTAAAGCCTGAATTGATTGAGTATTGACTCGAAAACAAATTAAGTTTGAGGCCAGAAGAATCTAAGTTACCTGGACGTGACAAAAATTTTCACCCACCCCAAAGAGCAAGTGGAGTTTGATTATTGAGAAATACATTGAATTACACTGCTGTTCTTACAAGCTATGTGATGATGAATTTTAAGCCGGTGCATGGGTGTAAAGCACTTGGCACACAATAGATGTGCAATGAGATGCTCAATGGTGTTAATGACTTCATCTACCTTCTGTGGGTGAAGGAAAGGCTTGGTCTAGGGGGAAATGAAAGGAAAGAACATATTTTGTGGAAGGAACCAGAAGCCAGTCTTAAAGGAAGTAGCAGTTACCTATTGTTTTTGCCTGCCCATTTCAAGGGCTGTTCTGCTGGTAACATGCTGATTTTTCTTTGGCGTGTACCCCCTTCCTGCTCTTTCCATGTGATCTGAGTAGGCTGACATCATCCCCAGCTCTGGGACTGTCACATTACCAAGGCCTGCTCAGTCAGAATACTCTAGCTTTGTGTACACCATAATTAATTCACCGTCCTCCCAGCTAGGAATTCCACAGACTTTTTTTTTTTTTTTACACCATTTGAAATGAGATTCTGTTTCTGTTAGAATTGGTAAGCTGAAAAATACACACACCAAAAACAAAAAAAAAAAAGCACAACCAACACAAAAAAACATAAGAAAGCCTGGATTTCTGCTGCTATCTTTCTAGAACAAGGAGTATCCTGCCTGAAATGAAAGCCACTGCAGAGAAAAGAAGTATTGAGCGGTTTAGAGAAAAGGGTACCGGGAAGCATTCTCTGTGCACATGGATCCATTCAGGCTTGAATCCTTTTTGACTTAAGCAAATTATATTTCTTTCACTAGCAAATATAAAAGCCTGAGCAAAACACAGGTATGCACTTCCTGTGTGCTCAGGACAACAAAGAAATCAGCCTCGCTAGAGAACAAGGGTATTAGAAAAGTCTGAACAGGCAGGGTAGCAAGTGTTCTGAAGGCTCTTGAATGCCAAGCTCGGTCATTTGATTTGGGTCCAAGAAGCAATAGGTAGTCAGAGCAGGTTGAAGAAATAGGTGACATCATAAAAAAAGATTATGTGGAGGAGACTGGCCTGGCAGCTGAAAAAGCAGGGCTTTTAGCCTAGGATCCATGGACCAAAGTGGAGAAAAGTCTTTATTTGCAGGAATCTTTGATTGGAATGTGGCATTTTCTTCTATTTTGAATGTAGATAATAGACTGCAGTAGTATCAGCAGAACTTGTATATTTTTTAGCATAAAAGTTATGGATATTTTCATATCCCATTACAGTTATTTCAGACACATAAAAATACCATTTACACTCATCACAGCTTTAAAATTATGGTTGTTACTAAGCCTACCACTGGATCTTGTTGTCTGGGGCATTCATGGAGAAGCACATATATGACTATAGCATATGTTTGTGTGGTGGGGGGGGGGTTCTTATTTCAATAACTGTATTTTAATATAATTGGTTTGCTTTGTGATCCTAAGAATTTTTCTTCGTGCATTTAAAATCGTTATTTGGAGAAGGCCTTAAGTTGTATCAAGGGGGTAAGGCGGTTATGACACAATCATGAAGCCTAGAGGGCTTCGAGTCAGAAGGAAGCATGGGAAGACATATCCAAGAAGCTCTGGAAAAATTTCAGCTGGATCTACAGGAGAAAATGAATCTATGCAAGTCAGGCAATAAAAGGAGATCTAAGAGAGAGTGGACTCTAAGTTTTCAAGCCTGAATGAATGGGACAAAGTGAGTACTCAACAAATGACAAAATGATGAAGATAGAAAATGTAGGACACAGAGCTAGTTTAAGGTTAGCTTTGTGACCTTTTCTAAGATAATGGTAGGACTCCCCAAAGAAAATACTCCACAGGAAAATCAAAATGTTTCCTAAGAGCTCAGCACAGAGGGCGGTGTGGCTGGTCTACTGGCAAGGCTTCTGTGCGGAGGTTAAGGTATAGACGTAAATGACTTATCTCAGGTACAGTATGTAGGAAACCAAGGACCTGTGTCATCAGGGCTCGGGCTCTGTTCCCTGGGATTCTCCCACCTCTGCCTTCCTCTATGAATTGGCTTTGTCACCCACAGGGAGCAGCAAGACAACACTGACTCTAGCAATTCCCAGCCCAACACCCTCACGGCATCAGGCAGCATCCCTTCTAGGAGTCTCCATCTCTTCTAGAGTTTCTCCTTTTCCCAGAATTCTTAGATGCTCCTTCTTCTCAGACTGGCTTGGGTGAGGTGGCCCCTCTGAACTAAGTGACCACTCACCTAGGTGTTTCTGGAAGAATCCCCATCTACTTATTGTCCCAGCGTAATCAAATGGTGCCCCCTTTCGCCCTGGCCCATGTGGCTCAGCTGGTTGGAGTGTTGTCCTATGGACCAAAGTGTTGTAGGTTTGATTCCCAGTCAGGGCACATACCTAGGTTGCGGGTTCGATCCCCATCCCAGTTGGGGTACATGCAGGAGGCAACAGATTGATGTTTCTCTCTCACAATGATGTTTTGCTCTCTCTTTCCCTTCCCCCTCTCTAAAAATCAATGAGCATGTCCTCGGGTAAAGGTTTAAAAATAACAATAAAAAAACAGTACCCCTTTCATTCTCAAAGGCATTCCAGTTTGCATGACAAAGCATATGGCCACCCTTCCCTGAGCAGTCATGAGCTAGGGAAGCAGAGAATGGATTCACCTGGGCTATGTCTACCCTAGTCCTGAGATTTGGGTAGGGAAGGATTCCCAGAACACAATCAGGACAGGTACCAGAAAAGAACACGGGAGCTGGACAACAAACCCCACAGATGCCCACTGTAGCAAGTATGATGAAGCAGATTCTTTAAGTTGGAAAAGAAATATTTACAGCAAGGTAAAACTTAGAAAGCTGAGAAGAGATCACAAGAAGAGATCAAAAGGGAGGCCATAGAAGAGGTGACTAGATCTTACTAAATTGTGAATAGGAGTCCTGATTTATTTACCCTGTGTCTCCCAACAACCTTTCCCATAGTGCCTGGCAGTTTTTTAAATGTTTTCATTGAAAACAAAACATCAGAGACTATTGTCCTTCAATACAGAGATTACTTCCCATACCTAGAAGACTTGCATTCCTCAGAATTGCTCTCTTCTGCATGTAACATGTGCAGTGTGATGTAGATGGCAGGCAGTTCCTTCATTCCACTTTTGTTCAGCTTCTCTGTGAGAAGTCCCGAAAGGATCCACAAATACCTTGCATGTTATCAGCTATAATCTTCATAGAAGCTAGTGTACAAACATCTAACTTTGTTTCACTATTTTTCAGTTTAACCAAGTTCTCAAGTCACCATGTCTGAACAGAAAGAAATTCTTACCCTTTTTCACTCAAAGCAGCTCAGGATTTAAACTGGGCCAATTAGAGAATTCAATTTAGTCTGTGGATGATCTCTGTTTAGGACCAGCTATGGCATTTTCTGGCCCCATTGCAAAATGACAATGCAGGCCCCTGGTTCCAAATTATTCATAACTTCAAGACAGCAGCAGCACATCATTCAATCAGGCATGAAGCCCTTCTGAGTCTGAGACTGAGTACTGGTCACAGGCCATGAAGCCAGCCCTGTCTCTTCTCTCTCTTCCTCCTTATACCCATCAGAGGAGCCTTTCAAATACTTTTACTTTCCCTCTATCCAAGTTTACAAGGACAATTTAATACTTGTATTTGTAAATTATTTTCCAGGTAGGGAGCCTCTTTTACATCAGAATCTTCATTTAGAATTGATGTTACATATTGCCATTCATTTTGTCATGGTCCATTGCTTATCACTCTGCGGTCTGTTTGCTTAGAGTTCTTTCTCAGTTATTTTACTTGTATGGTGTATAATGATTCTTTCCCTGGTTTTATTGCAAATCCATAAATTTCATTGAGTGAATAATATCTTGGGTGCAAATAAGATTCTTCAGACAGACCTTTATTCTTGGAAGAATATAGAGACGTTATTCCACTCTCCTCTAACTTGCTGTGTTGCCAAATACAGTACAAATGAGTCTGATTCTTTCTTCTGTGTAACTTCTTTTTCTATCTTGAAGTTGATAGGATTTTTATCTTTAACCTTTAAGTTCAAGATTTGTATCAGGATATATTGAGTTATATGGCTTTTCTCTTCAATAACATCTAGTATTCAGAACATTTATACTCTGCAGACTACAGGGTTTCTTTAGCCTCATTCTCTCATCAGCTCAGATAAATTTCTTCTTTTTATTTGTTTATAAAAAAAGCTCTCCTTCATCTGTTCTTTGCTCCTGCTGGGTGATAATGTTCATATATTAGGTCTCATGGATCTGTACATAAATTTGCTTACGTTCTTTCTCCACGATTCCCTTCTCTGAAATTTTGTTCCAACTTCCTGCTCTTGATAGTCCAGTCACTCTTTCCATTCATCTACAAAACTTTTCAATGAAACACCATGGTTTTTATTCCAGAGAATTTTCTTTTCTTTGTGCTGTGCCTAAATCTCCCTGGGTCTTCCAGAACCTTCACTTCTCTGAGATGCCACCTGCCCTAGTGCTCTGCCTATTCTTTCGAGCTCTGAATTTTTGAGCGCTTTTCCCTGGGCTCAGGCCACCAGTGGTACACCAAGCACAGGGCAGTGGGAACAGCCTGCCCTGCATGCCAGCTGCTAAGAGGTACAGAGTGTGTAGAGAAACAACAAAAAAAAAACCAATAAAACCAACTAGAAACCAGAGTGCCTTTTATTTTCACCATGCGTGGTAACATAAACAATATCAGTGATCAAATATACCTCTCCCCTAGGAATCTTTCTTGCACTCAATTTTAAACAATTCCTATGGTTACTTACTGTTGAGTTTTAATTATACATACATAAGCTTCAAATTAGCATATGTTATTACTTATCTTTTTATTTTATTTTTGCTAAATATGAGCTTTTAGAAAGCTTTAAGCTTTTTAATTTCTTATAGGCCAAGAAGGGTAAATAGGCTGAGTCACTGCATAGAGATACCACACACTTTGTGTAGTTTACTCTTGGCCCTGGATATATCAGTGTTCACATTTTTAATTTTTTTTATTTTTTGTATTTGAGCAGAAAATGCTCAATTTTTAAAGGTCCTTTCAAAAGGTTAAATATAATATTTAATTTTTCACATCTCAAAGCAAGAAAGAACGTTGGCAGCCTCCTTAATTTTCAGGTAAGTATTCCACGAACTTATCTTTTAATAGACATTGTATTCTACATGGAAGTTAATTCAAAAAATTCTCATTCCTCCAACACATTAAGACTCAGTTCTGAGCTCCTAAGAAGAATGAGTTCATAGTAGTTTGAGTACTGAGAACCAAAACCAACCATGCCCATCCAACTTTCTGTCCACATTACCATAAATATTCCAGGATACCCTTCGCCAGGAAGATGAAATTCTGAGTTCCCTTTTATTGTTTGTTTCAAAGATGACCTAAAAGTATTCAACAAGTTACAATAGATGACTCAACCAGGCTCATCAACAATCCAAGGCCTGCTTTGAACTCCCTGGCCCTGAAATTCTCACCTTGCTGAGTCAGCCAGTCCCAAAACATTTTATCATGAACTTTGCCTGCTTCTAATGGAATCATAAATATTCCAACTTTGTCCTTCCCTTTCTGAGACGATATTAAGACCCTGTCAAAGGAGTGATCTCCTTTACTGTAGTAAGCAGCAAACTTGAACTTACTCTATCACCAAGTTATTTTGGTGGTATTTTAAGAAGTCAATATTCAATCACATTACTTGTTATAAATTTACAAAAGCTGAGTTAAGATATTTAAAACTAAAAAGTTAATCATCCTAGACTGCATCCAATATTCTTGAGAACAGTTAGTATAGAAGGGAAAGTAATAACTACAAGGAATCCTATATAATAAAAGGCTAATATGCAAATCTACCAAACGACGGAATGACCAGTTGCTATGACGTGCACTGACCACCAGGGTGCAGACGCTCAACACAGGAGCTGCCCCCCAAGTGCACAAATTTTGTGTACCGGGCCTCTAGTTAGGTTTATAAAGGAAGAAAGAGGAGGAAGAGAAGGAGGAGGAAGAAGAGAAATAATACTAATTAATTTAGTCCTTACAACAAACCAATGAGGTAAGTACTATTATCATCCCAGTTTACAGATGGAAAAACTAAAAGCATACAGACCAAATAACTTGCCCAAGGTTACATAGCTGGAACTGAAGTGGCAGAACTGGAACTGAACCCACACAGTGCTGCTTCAGAGTCCCTGCACTTAAATGATAGTGTTTAAGTGCAGAGAAACACTATTATTCATGAAAACAACTGCAAGATGGTATGATAAATGCCCCAACATTTATGAGTAGAACTAGGGACACAATAGCCAACTCTACCTAAGGGTGGTATGAGGTGGGAGAGACAAGGCTTTCTTGGGCTTGATATAGGGAGTGATGCCTGACCTGAGCCTTGAATGATGATAAGATGTTGGAGTATTCAAAGAATGGTAAGCTGGGCCATGGGGAAGCATGAGAAGGAAGGGAGGGAAGCCCTGTAAGAGACAAGGCTGGCTGCAAGAGCTAGATCATTAAAGGTCTTGCAGGTTGGGCCATCGAGTCTAGTCCAGAATAGTAATTCTTGGATATAGCCATGAGCAGCATGTGTGACCATGCCCCCTGTCTCCCAGGAGAGGCTCTCAAAATATTAAAGGAAAAGAATCAGAAGCTTCTGCTCCCCAGCAGAAACCACAACATCTCCCCACCCCGACCCAAAAGCAGGCAAAGGGCCACTGTGGTGTAGAGGCGGGGCAGACGAAATTTCCTCTGGACTCCTGAGGCTCCTCCATGAAAACAAACACTTCAACTCCCCAAAGAGCGCATCAGGGTGAGGTCATGGCTGTTTCTGCAGACAGTAAGTAAAGTTTTCCCATTCACCGTTCTGCATGAGAATTCCCCGCCTTGGGCCTGAAGCTAATACAGAAACACGTGTGATGGATGAAGCCGGTAGGAGAGGTTTGAAAGGCATATGCTTCCCCAGGCACCGTTCTCTCTCTCTAAGTGCCAGCCTGTGTTAACCATGTATGTGTTCAAAGCACACGAGCACAGAAGGGAAAGCTGAAATGGAAGAGAACGAGAAAAGTTTCTCATCAATTCTCTGATCCAGGACAAAGAGTCGTGAGGGAGGAAAACAAAAGGTAGCATTTTCAGCATCTAATGAGCACATCCCAAGAGCTAGAATAAAACTAGGGCAGAAGTTCTAAAGAATTCAGAAACTTTCATCCTCAGGGTGGGAACCTACCCAGCTTACAGGAGAGAGGGGAACAACAGGAGCTTCTACTTCTGAATTCCAATCCCACCGCAGCAATCTACCCCTAAAAAATGGCAAGGGCCTTAGCTGGAACTATTAATTCACAAATTAGCATTCATTTGCATCCATTTCTTATGTCCCCAACATTATGAATAAAATTAACTTAATTAATGAAATCGATTGCAGAAGTATCAAAACCATTATTTGGAGCATGACAGAAAAGAAACTCATACATATAAAATCTTTCACTGTCTGGCACACAGCAGAAGTCTAATATAGAACGATAGAGTGAGTGAATGAATAGCCCCTTTGTAGCTGTGTGACAGTGTGACATATTCCTTACCCTCTTGTGCCTCAATATCCTGAGGAGAAGCAGCAGGGAGTATGAAAGAACTGATGCAGCTCACCTGACTCAACCCCAGTGTTAAAAGGATGGCACAGTCCAGTCATATCACATCAAGTCAGGGCCTTGCCACCATGTGAATAAGCACATGACCAAATCATCACCCGTCACCCATTGCCTCTTCCCCACAATCCTAGCATCGGGGTTCTACTCTTTGCTAGCACATGGAGAGCATGCTGGGAGACAGAGATTCCCAGCCTTGTTCCCAAAGGACCGCCTGCAGAACCCACAAGTGAGCAGAGCCCTCAGCCTGGAGGACCCTCGTGCCACTGAGAAAGGTACCTGTCCCCAAGACAGCAGGGATAGGAGCAGCCATGCCAGCTCTTCCTCACAAAGCCATCCTCGGCTGAACTGAGAAGTGACTTTTCCAGCGCCTGCCATAACCTTTGGCTAAGGAAGCAAATGAAGTTGTTTCCTTCGAATCAATCAGCCAGGCTTTGCTGACCTTGAAGCTCCTGCCTCTGAGGAACTTGCTCTCTGGTTAAAGAGACAGGATTAATGCCCAAGGAACAATGAAGGGACAGAACACATGACGCCTGACCAAGACTAACAGAGCACACCAGGCTGGCATGGCTCAGTGGTTGTCAACCTAAGAACCAGGAGGTCACGGTTTGATTCCGGGTCAGGGCACATGTCTGGGTAGTGGGCTTGATCCCGAGTGTGGGGTGTGCAGGAGGCAGCCGATCAATGATTCTCCCTCATCATTCTCATTCTCTCTCTCCTTCTTCCTTCCTCTCTGAAATCAATGAAAATAAAAATTAAAATTAAAAATAAAAAAAAAGAATGGAGCCCATGTTTGCCAGCATTGCTAATTTTTCAAAATAACAAAAATGTTTTGGACTTTTGTCAGATATGCCCGTGAGGTCATAATAACCAAAAGCATAGTTAAAAAGAAAGCAATCCATTCTGTTCCCGGGGCGGCTCCTGAAGAGACCAGGATTAAGCAATTCTCCAGAATTTGCCTGTGAAACAGTAACTGACATCCCTTAAAGGGTCAAGAACACCACCCCTCTGGTCAGAAGGCGAGCAGATCATCTCAAATTCAGTGTGATGGAGCTTTAATAGGCTGCCAAGGACACTGAACCTCACGGAAACCCAGCTTCTAAAGAGATCGGTGCCCACGCATGCTGGATGACAAACGTTCATGCAGGCCAAGAAATCATGTGACATTTCCACTTCACTAAAACTCTAGAAGCTGAGCGGGTGTCTCCTGGCACGGTCACAGTCAAGGAGAGTCCTTGGTGTAGATTTCTAGTTGGACAGACCCCAAGCCTTCCCTCATAATAGTGCAGGAAGGAGCTGAGCTCTCTCCACTGAGTTACCAGGAAAGCAGGATGCTCCTTGGGGGCAGGACTGCGTCTCACTCACCTAAGTGTCTTCAGGGCCTGGCACAGCGCCTGGCACAACATGGGAACTCAATATGGTTGACCTAAATAAACGTCCTACCAAATGAGACCCCTTTGGAGAACTGGCCCACTTTCTTAAAAACCTTTACTTTCCTTTTTTCTCTCCTTTTGTCTCCTACAACCTCTTTGTTCTTCCTGCTCCCCAGGCTACTTATGGCGGGTCCTCTTTGGTCTATAAAACACAAAGTCATTTTAGATGGTGAGAGTCGCTTTTAGAGCCATTGTAGCAGGGAACCCATCCTGCCCTTCACCTCTTCTCTCGAGGGGATTTAAAAAAAAAAAAAAAAAGGCGAACAGTTACAAGGAAAAGAAACCAACTGAGAATTTAAAAAAAGAAATTTTAAGCAGCACTTAATTAATAGCTGAGGCAGTGTCCAAAATCCTCACTGCAAGGAAGCCAGTAAAAGTTGAGCTTCAATATGCAGCTGAGTGTGGAGGATGCTGATGTCTAACCTAAGTAGAGCCCCATAAGACTAGTACATTGATTTCTCCTGGAAGTGGGGAGCTATGAGAAAAATAGGAAGGGAGGCAGAATAGTGCTGGAGAGCCCCTACCCCACAGGAATTCATTCTCCTACGAGTCCCTTCCTTTTACTGTCCAAGAGCCTCCCCTGACTTTTAGAAGCTCATTCAAGGACCAACTCCACAGATTCCATTTTGTCTCAGTGCTCCAAAATAATAAAGAAATGGACTTCTGCAAATCATTGCTGGAACCTGATTGCTTTGACACAGTGATTTCAACATTCTACCAAAGCAGACTTCTCTTCCATTTACGTTGTTCCACTGTGAAATGATTTCATTCAGCAATAGTGTGTTAGATGCCAGGCAAAGACACTGCGATCCCCACTGATTGTCAGGAAAGGAAGAAGCAAAAAGAAAAAAAGCTGCTCAAAATGGAACATAAACTCTATTTTAAACAAGTTTCTGAAAAAAACAGTGATTGCGGAAGCTCTGAGCCAGGACAGCTGGGAGCAAGCCATCACGTTTCCCTTTTAAGGCACAGCTCCCTGTGGCTGTCAGCAGACCACATATTTCGTTGCATCTCTGAAGAAATGTTAAATCAATAACCTACCTAAAGGTTGCTGACAGATCAGATGCTGTTCTATATAAAGATGAACCCCTTTGGCAGGGAGAAATGGAAGATCTGAAGAATTTTTAGAAGGAAGAGGCCATTTTTCCACCAACAACCCTCCCCATATTCTGACATCTGAGGGATCTCAGCTCATGTTAGAGGCAGTCATGAGTCCCGGTGACCCAACCAAGCCTTCAAGGTTAAAGTGTCCCAGGAAAGCACAGAGAGAACATGGGCTTGACGAACATGGTGCTCCTTATTCATTCTGAAATAGATTTCTGACTATAAAGTAATTCCTTTCCTCTGGATAGTGCTTTACAGTTCCAGGACATTTCATACCACCATGCCACCTGCTTCCCACAAAAGCCCTCTGAGTTTGGCCAAACAAGTATTCTTATACGTGCCCCCTAGCTGAGGAAAAAGAGGCTCAGATAACCCTTAGTAACTTGTTCTAGAACACACAGTCAGAAAATGACAGAGCCAGGTCCAAAACCTCAGGTTTCTCACTTCTATTGTTCTTTTCTTGCTGGTTGGGAACCTAATACCTTTATCAAATCCACCCAGACTTCCTGATATCTCCTAAGCTACCTGAAAATAATTCATATATTCTGCTCCAAAGAACAAAGTTCTTGGTTTCTTCAACAGCTACACCTACTTATATATCTTAATGAACCAGATTTCTGTGTTAATAATTATAAGGGTTTTTGTTTTATCTCCTAAATTCATTCAATCACTTCACAAATATTTATGAGACACTTCCATGCAGTTGGTGAGGCACTGACATTGGGGACACAAAAATAAGTAAGATAGTCTCTGCCCTCCCAGTTCCCACGGTCCAGGGCAGGGATTGGCAAGTTGTTTCTGTAAAAGGCTAATTAGTAACTGTTTTAGACTTGGTGACCTTATTGTCTCTGTCACAACAACTACTCACCACTGCCACTCTAGGGAGAAAACAACCATAGACAATGGATGTGGCTGTACTCCAATAAAACTTTATTTACAAGTACGGGAAGTAGGCAAGATTTGCCACAGACCACAGTTGGTCTAATCCTGATTCAGAGGGAGTGTCAAGGCAAAAAAATCCAACGATGAAGCCATACATTAAATGTCCAAGTGCCATTGGAGTACGTGTACTTGGAGTATGTGTTGGCAACTTGGCACCACCGTTGCGTTGCTATTTGTGGCTGTGAACTACCTTTCCTAGAATCAATTTCCCTTATGGCTATAGGTTAAAGTTTACTAAACGGAACTCATGTGAGATTTGGAAGGCAAAATAACAACAGAGACAATTACTTTAGGAGGTTGTGATGGTCAAAACACACACATGAAGAGGAACAGTGGAGATATGCCTGGCGGGTCCCAGCATGTCCTCCCTCTACTCTCATTCTGCATCCAGCTCATATTCCCGACTGCCAGCCGTTTTGACCAACAATGCCCCCAACTTCCCACAAGGCACTTGAATGTATCCTATCAAAGTGACAGATTCCACAGACCTTTCACAGGAAATAGCAATCTCTATATCTCTCTTCATGAGCACCTCCTTTCGAATCCCCCATCAGCAGCCAGACACCCATAGCATTTCAGATTTTCCTGCAAGCTCCAACTGTCTACCAATGTCCATGCCTCAGGCAAGCACGAGGAGAGACTATTTCTCTGGTGCTCTGACTCTCCACTTTCCTTCACATCCCCAATGCCTTCCATTTTCATGTAAGAAAAGGATCTTATATTAAACCCCATAATCACATGCTGAATGTGACGTGGTTAGGTCATGAGGGTAGAACTCCTATGAGCTGGATTAGTGCTCTTATAAAAGAGATCCCACAAAGTTCCCTCGCCTCTTCAGCCATGTGAAAATACAAGAAGAAGTCCACACCCAGAATAGGGTTCCCTGATCTTGGGCTTCCAGCCTCTAGAACAGGTAGAAATAAATCTCTGTTGTTTATAAGCTACAGGGTCTGTGGTATTTTCTCATAGCAGCCCAACTGGACTAAGACATCTTATAAATGTAATCATGGCTCTGTTTTCCTAACTAAACCTGACAGATACACCTTATGAATTAAGTATGTTGGAAGCATAGAGGAGGAGGTATACAGTAGTTGAATCTTTTCATGATTTCCTGTTCGGGTGGGGGTTGGGGGGAGTTGAGAAGACTTTGCACAGGTATTGTCTTAGGTGAGGTTATCTTAGAAACGAACCCTGAGTCTCTGAGATGTGAGTGCAGGAGTTTTATTGGGGAGTCCTCTGTAAGGATATAAGGAAAGCAAAATTGGACAAGGGAAAATATAAACAGCATTGTAGTTAAAACTGAGACCTCAACCAATACCATGGGAAGCTCTTGAGCTGGGATGAACCTTAGGAGAGATCCCAAGTTTTAGAAAAGGAGTCAGGCCTTTGTACCTTCACAGTGACCATCAGCCCCTGAGGAGTGAGTGCTATAAGCCATCAGCAACCAACACTCCCAGTAGTGCAGTTAATGAATGCCTCAGTCCTGACAGGGGTGCTCTCCGTGGCATATGACAGCATCCATTATATAGATATTAACTTTCAAGAGGGCTTTGAAGGATAAATATGAGTTATCCACATATTAAAGATGAGAATCAAGATTTTAAAAAATGAAACTATCAAAGCAAACCCAAAAGTGAAATAATCTGAGGTATTCAGAAAATTTCCAACAGACCAAATTGCTCATGGAAAAGGAAGAGGTCAGATATGTTGTGGTCAGCTTATGAAGGACCCAACTGACAAATTATTTTACAAATTATTTTTCCTCCTACTTTGATTAGCATGATCTTCTACCCAGAGTGAAGATTTTAAAAGCATTTGAGGATGAGTAGTAAAGGAGAGAGCAGTGAGGAAATGGTTGGGTGGGTGGCCAATGGATGAGCTGATACATGCAGGAGGTGATGAGTGAATGGATAGTGAGTGGATGGGGGTAAAGTGTATATGCAATAAATACGTGGGTTTGTGGATACAGGGGTGGTTAGTGGGTAAGTTGATGGGTGGTGAATGAATGAGTTGGTAAGTTGGCATTTGAACGTATTGTCATTCATTCTATCATTGCCTGGTTATAGTCATTCCTCCTTAGTCCACTGGGAAGCAAGGACTTTTTAGCTTGGGAGGAAAGAATAGCTAGTGAGCTAAAACCTTTAGGCAGAGCTCCTTGAGTACTAAATATATTGGTAGTTGTCGAGCTCAGGTGAGGAATGTAAATGTGTATAACTTATTTATCACACACGCCTGGCGCCTATAGGCAATTGATCTGCAACCCTTCTTTAATAAGGGCCTCGAAGGCAGAAGTTATGCCTTCAAGGACTCCCCAAGAAGCAAACTCTAAACAAGGATTAGATGTAAGTACAGTAAGTCCTCGTTAAACACTGTCAATAGGTTTTGGAACTGTTCTGAAACATATAATGAAACCAACTTTACTGTGGCTAATTGATATAAACAAGAGCGAAGTTCCTATAGCATCTCATCAACATTATAATGAAACAACACTGAACATAACAACATCATTCAAGGATCTGCTGTACTTATTTGGGAAGGGATCCCAAGTAGCCTCAGTAGGGCCGTGAGACAGGGGAGGGAAAGCAATAAATAAAGGTTGTTTTATCAAGCCCCTCCATCTTGGTAACTGAATTTTAACTGAGCAGTAACTCTGGGAAATTGTATAAAACACATGCCTCAGAGCTATCCCATGGCAAGGGTAAGGGAGTAGGGGTTTTTATACACCAACTCTCATCAGTCATTGTTTAAGGGCTGCTGAGTGTGATGGTGACTCTCCACTGCCTAGCAGAATAACCTCGGACAAAAAAATACAGAAACTAGCAGCTAAAAACCTCACAGGTGGCTGAAGTTTCAGGGGATACAGGCCAGACACTGACAGCAGCTTCTACAGAAGCTTGTTCACTGCTGTGTTAAACACCTGGCAGATAGTTAGCAATCAAGTCAGTGGACATCAATTAAATAATACATTTGAATCAATGAATGGGCTGATTTATACAGGGAACTGGGCCAGTGGAGAACATATCTGAGGCAAGAGTTTCACGCATGCGTACATGATCAGCAAGCAACCTAACTGTACTCGCGCCCCCTCCCCGCCCCCCCGCCACCCACCCACCCCCGCGCCACTTTGGGTGCTCCTACAGAAAAAAAATAAATTTCATGTTCTCAAAATACTTTAAAAGAGTTAATTTGCTACATAATGGAAGTAGTAACGATCATCATCAACGATCATCATCATCATTCTTTGTATTTAATAATACATTGGAGTCAGTGACAGTAACAATTACACCATAATGGGCTTAGCTGGCAAGGAATTCAAGTTGGGTAATATTGTATACATGCTTGTTTTTTGTTTCTATTTCCATTTCTACGACCTAAAGATGTCCTCATCACAATTTTCCCAGAGGCCATAGTCTGGAGCAGCCCTGTAATTGCTGTCTCATTTGCATACCATCTAGGTCTGCCCACCTCATCTCTTTGCCACTGACTTTGACCTAATTGGCCATTAAGAAGACAATATTATGGAATACGCTTAGACATTAAAATGGTGTAGATCTCATGATCTCACTTGGACAAATGTTCACAATATATTTCTAGAGAAAAAAATAAGGTATAAAAAGTATATGTAGTTTCATTCCATTTAACTAAAAAAAAATAATTTTGTGTGTGTGTTTGCAAAACTGTAGAAAAATTCTAGAAGGCTATACTTTAAAGTTGCTTCTGTAGGAGAGGGGATGTTGGCTTAGAAGGTAGATAACTGTTCTCCTGTATTTCATATACTCTGTTCTTTTGAATTGGTTGCATGTATATATAGTTTTATGGCTTAAAAAATAAAGACGTAAAGAAGATAAATGATGTGGTTCTGTGCCTGACTCTAGCACTCCTGAGCAGGATGAGGTTTTCTTCAGGGTGAGGGTTGAGGACTGGGGGTGGGAAGGAAGTCCTGATTTGTAGTGTTTGTCTATTTCTATTGTGTAAATATTCCCACCATGTTTAATTTCAAATGGCTTACAAAATTGTTTAATATTTAATGTATTAGGTGATCAATAAATCAATTTTTAAAATCGTGTGTTGAACAGAACTAAACTGCCAGGGTCCTGAATAAATAAACAGGTGAAGTCGGAAATTCTGCTCAGGTAGAGTGGAAGAAGCCCCGCTGACTGGGGAAAGGCTTAGATTCCTATAGCCGCAGCTCATCCATCTTGCTCTCCAATTCACGGGGCGAGGTTTCCCAGGCTGGCATGGTCTCATCCCAGTTTCGCAAGGTTAATTTACTTACTGGTTCTCTGAGCGAAGCTTCACCCTTTAGAAATGGGTCAGGTGGTAGAAGGAAAGTCTGCCAGGAAGAGTTCCTCGTTCATTTTAAGCCCAGGCGCCTCCCAGTAACTGAATTCTGCAGAGGGCGCACAGAGGGCGAAAATCTGGGTGAACTTTCAGCCTTTACAAAAATATTTCTCCAGATGGAGAAGACAGGAGAGCCATAGTTCAGCCCCGTTTCCAGGTGCTTCTCTAATCTGCAACACTGAACAGGGCACTTGGCAGTCTACCTAGGTGGGAATTAAGAAGAACATCTGCCCCCAATTTGCTCACAGTTCAATGGCAGAAGAATCGGAGCAGTATCATAGAATAAGTGCTGTGGTGGCCAGGCCCACCACTAGCATTTGCAGGGACTATAGAACCTGCCTTCCTTCTCTTCTCACCCCCAGGCTCCATCCTACACCCACCCATCCAACCCTGATACACCATCACCCACGCCCCAAGCAGCTGCCCCGGGGCTACCTTTATGACCAGGGGTGCACACCAGCTAAGCCATCTATCCTCTGTAAAAGGAATCTGGGGGAGAACTTCTACAGGCACTTGGAATTAGGCTAAGTCCATTTGGGATAAAAATTTCAGGTCCTGGCTATTCAGAAAATAACCTAGAAACAGGGTGAGGACTCTTTACCTCACGGAAGATGCAAAGCCCACAAGGGACCTGAGAGGAGTTCTCAAACGCATGGGACCCGGGCAGGAGCCCCGTTTGCCTGGAAAATATTGGTCATGGGAATCCTGTATGGGGCTAAGAAACAGCTCACTCATGCTTGGCCAGTAAGGGAAGGCTTCCTGAGAGACAGCAGCCTACACTGAGCTTTGACACATGCATAAGGGTTAGCCAATCAGAAAACAGGGCACTCCAGGTAAAGGAACAGTGTGTGATAGGACCTTAAAAGCTCAGAATTACTCGCAAGAGCAGATGCTAAATCACTGATAGGAGTCTGCCTGATTGTTTCCCCATATCGGAGAAATGCTACCCCACCTCACCCCCAAATTCGAAGAACAAAGATGGGCAATTTAGTTGGATCCACTCACAGAAGAATGATCATGCGTTTGTTTGGTTTTTGTTTGTTTTTAATATATTTTATTGATTTTTTACAGAGAGGAAGAGAGAGGGATAGAGAGTCAGAAACAAAGATGAGAGAGAATCATCGATCAGCTGCCTCTTGCACACACCCCACTGGGGATGTGCCCGCAACCAAGGTACATGCCCTTGACCGGAATCGAACCCGGGACCCTTCAGTCCGCAGGCCGACGCTCTATCCACTGAGCCAAACTGGTCTCGGCAGATCATGCGTTTTCTAAACAGCTAGATGGAATGCAAATTCTGAAGCAAGTGACAGGGATTCTGTTTGCCATGCTGACCAGTGGTTTAACGGAAATCTCCCAACCTTGCCTCTAACCAATCCCCAACCCTTTCCCCTCCTCCCTCCACCTCCTCTACATTTCACTCCTCTCTCTGGGGAGACCCACTAAAGACAGAGAAGAATGAAAAAGGAATTACTGCCAAAGTGTTAACTGGGTAATGAGTTAGCCCATAATCTATTTACATTTTTATGGGGCCCTTTAAGGCCTTAATTTAACTTGAAAGTGTAATTAAGGAAGAAAATTTCAGGAGTAAGTAGGACCCTGGGGAAGATATGGACGGCCTTCTAGGGTCCCTAAGGTAAAGTCCTGCACCTGCTGGTCACATTTCAATACCTAATTCAGGGACTGGCAAACTTTTTCTGTAAAGAGCCAGAGATCAAATATTTTACGTATTGTGGGCCATGTGGTCCCTGTCGCAAAAACTCAACTCAGCTTTTGTAGCTCAAAAGCAGCCCTGGGCAAAATGCAATTAGTTTGAGCCAATAAGTGAATAAGTGTGTCTGTGTCCCAATAAAACTTTGTTTACAAAACTGGTGGCAGTCCAGGGTCTGCTGTCACCTGCTCTAATTTTAATCTTCTCTCTTTTCCTCTTCCCACTATGTCTAGGAACACACAACTCTGCTTCTCAGAAACATTACTAATAGTCCTTGAAACTCTGCCTGACTTGGCTGAGTCCATACTTGTGGTCAGATGGGACCTATCAGGATACCTAGATATCTTATGTCCATGTTCTGCTTTCTTATTTCTGAAGGGCAATCACATATATTATTTCATACTTTGGTCCTCCTTCCTAGCCCTATCACTTTGGGAAGATAGCATAGCTTAGTGGTTTAAAAAAAAAAAAGATGAGGGGTTCTGGAGTTAGACTAGCAAGGTCTGTGTTAGTCAGGAACTCCCATTTGATAGTAATCCCACTTCTAGGAATACACCCCAAGAAATCAGAAACACCGATCAGAAAGAATATATGCACTCCTATGTTCATAGCAGCACATTTTACAATAGCTAAGATTTAGAAACAGCCTAAGTGCCCATCAGCAGATGAGTGGATTAGAAAACTGTGGTACATCTACACAATGGAATACTACATTGCTGCAAAAAAGAAAGAATCTTACCATTTGCAATAGCATGGATGGACCTGGAGAGCATTATGCTAAGTGAAATAAGCCAGTAGGGAAAAGATAAATATCACATGATCTCACTCATTTGTGGAATATAATGAACAACATAAACTGATAAATAAAAATAGATCTAGAGACAGAGAAGCATCGAACAGACCATCAAACCTCAGAGAGAAAGCAGGAGAGGTGGGGGGGGGGGGGATGAGGGGTAAGAGGTCAACCAAAGGACTTGTATGCATACATATAAGCATAACCAATGGATACAGACAACAAGGGGGTGAAGGCCTGTGCTGGGGGGCAGGTGTGGGCTGGGATAGGTCAATGGGAGAAAAGGAGACATATGTAATACTTTCAACAATAAAGAATTAAAAAAAAAGATCAGGGGTTCTGGAGTTAGACTAGCAAGGGCTGTGTTAGTCAGGATAAACTAGTTATGCTACAGTAATAAACTGATCCCCAAATTTCCATGTGAAGAAAAAAAGGTTATTTCTTGCTTATGTAAGGTGTTAGGGTAGGTGGCTCTGTTCCACACAGTTACTCGGGAACCCAGACTAATAGAGCCTCTGCCACATGGAACATTCCTAAGTACTGTAGTAAGAAAAGAAAGAATGTGGAAACTTCACATACACTCTATGCTTCAACCCAGCAGTGACACATATTACTTCTGCTTACAGCCCATTGTCCATAAGGAACCACATGTCCTCAACTAACTGCAAGGGACCCTGGGAGATATCAGAGAGCAGATGGAATGTACGATGAGCACCACTACCTCTGCCCCATGTGGCCTTACTTGTGAGTAGCTGTATGACCTTGGACAAGGTATTAAAGTAGTCTGTGCCTCATTATCCTCCAAGGTAAAGCAAGAATAACAATAACCTCTGGTCATAAAAACTGATAATATGCTTTTAAATCACAGTGCCAAGCACATAGTAAGCATTCAGCAAAAGTCAGCCATTACTTTTATTATTACTAACTACCTGTATATGATTGTAAAAAAAAAAAATGCTTTGTCCCTCCAGGTCTTTGTTCTCCCATCTACAACTCAGGCCCACCAATAATACTGTTTAGGATAGCAATTAAGTTAAATGGCACAATACAGTGCATCAAAAGATTTTAGCACTGTGCCCAACATACAATAAGCACTTAATAAAAGTCATCTCTCCTTACTGTAGGCAATCATGAATTGATAATTCTTTTCAGTTCTGGTTGCAAAGGGCTTATTTGTGAGTTTAATGGGCTACGAGAATATTTAAGATGCTGACCAAAGGAAACTCAAATATAGAGTATTTCAAAACTGAAGTGATTTTAGAGATTCTCTATTTCCAGAAACAGCTAACCTTCCTCAGATATAGTGTCATAGATACATTGTTCTTTCGGCAACTGAGTTCTGTTTGGACCTACATTTCCAAAAATCCCTTGTCTTATGTAGTCTGGGTTAAAGTGGCCAGAAATGAAGTTGCCTGAGATAGAGACATGGAGGTGAGGCAGCAGCCATTATGCTCTGAAGTTCAGTGTTGGTAGAGGTGTTGAAAGGCGTTTCCAATCTGCCTTTGATCTTCCCTGTTGCACGTCCAACTTTCCTTTCATACAGCCTGACAAACAGCAGTGAGCCCAGGCCCAGCGCCACTGTGAAATCACGAGGCGATGGTCATGGAGAGCCAACAACCTGAGTGAGCTTTTGCAGTTCCACACCAGCAACCGCACCTGTGCAGTAGCTTCCAGATTCTCCTGAAAGCTCTCACTCATTCACCCACACCAGGGCTGGTTAGTGACCTGTTATGGGGTGAACTGCATCCCCTCAAAAGTTATATGTTTAAGTCCTAACCCCTAATACCTCAAAATGTGACCATACAGGGGAGGGAAAGTAAGTTAAATTACCACACATCATTACCTAAAAGATAAATCACAAGTAAGGATATGAAATAACAGCAATTACAAGAAGAAGAAAGAGGAGAAGGCAAATAATACAAACAAATAATACAATAATTAATAAATAAAATACAAGAATAAACTCACATACAACATAAACCTACTTCTGCCCACCTCTATATTTGGAAATAGGGCCTTTAAAGGGGTGAATTTTATGATCTCATTTAAGGTAAAATGAGATCATATAGCTAGGCCCTAATCCAATAGGACTGGTGAACTAATACGAAGAGGAGATTAGGATACAGACACACAAAGGAAAGACCATGTGAGAATGTCAGAGGAAGATGGCCATCTACAAGCCAAAGTGAGAGTCCTTAGAAAAAACTAATCCTGCTGACACCTTCATCTTGGGCTTCTAGCCCTCAGAATTTTAAGGAAATAAATTTCTGTTGTTTAAGCCAGCCAGTCTGTGGTACTCTGGAACAGCCCTAGCAAACTAATGCCTGACCTTTCCCTGATCCTTCAAGTTTGATATGTGGACCTTTACTTCTCCAGAACATCCCATACCTGGGTAAGGTCGAATTCCTATACTAGCATACGCACGGTAGTTCTGCTTTCCTGACTGAACCCAAATTGGCACATGCATTGACTGATTAAGAACATGGACTCTAGGTGCTAGTCAAATCTCTAGTTTTACTCTCTCTGTGATCTTTGGGCTATTAATTAATTTTTCTGTATCTCAGTCACCATATCTGGAAAGTGTGATAATAATAGTACCCCTCAATTTACAGAGTTGCATTAAGTGAGCTACTACAAATACAAGATTTAGTACAATCCTACCAAGCAGATAGCACTTAATAACTGTTGATTAATATTATGATTGTGATTATTATTTGCTGTCTACCCAGGAACTAAAACACTGACTCACAAGTCTCTCTTTTCCTGCCCTGGTTTGTTGTATATGTTTATCTTTTCTCCTAGAATCTAATATCTGGAAAAAAAAAGCTATCTATTTTTATAATTTATCTTGCTTTCTTCCAGCTGAAACTTTCGTCATCATGTAGCAAGAGGCCCATGGCTATTTCGGATGGGATGCTGGCTAAGTGAGAATTTGGACTCTGTTTGGTCCAAGGATGGCTTAAGCTCTGTGGGAGCCCACCTCCAAGATGGCTCCCGTGAATCCTGCTTCCTGGCAGTATTTAAACCCCTGGTATTTAAACTTAGTGTAGTCCCCTCCCACATTAAGTAGGACTGACGTGTGTAACCTGTAGCACATTGGGAAAATGATGAGTGTAATTTCCAAGGCTAGGTCATAAAAGAGAGTGCGGCGTAAGCCACGCTCTCTTGGATCACTCATTTTAGGCGACACTGGGCATCATGTCCTGAGGATGCTCAGGCAGCCGTATGAAGAGATTCACATGGTGAAGAACTGAGGCCTCTCTCCAACAACAGCCCTAACTTTCCAAGCATGTGAATGAGCCACCTTGGAAGGGGATCCTGCAGCCCCCGTCAAGCCTTCAAAAGATTTCAATCCCAGTGGAAATCTTGACTATAATGAGAGAGATTCCAGGGAAGACTGTTCAGATAAATCATTTCCAATTCCTGACCCACAGAAACTGTCTGAGGTCACAAATATTTACTGTGATTTGTTACATAGAAAAAGAGAAGTAATTTACCATCTAGAAGAATACTAGCCTTGTCTCATCAACAACAATGGTAATAATCGTTTGTATTATGTTCAAAGTGCTAACTACCTGCCAGGTGTGCTGAGCGCCTTGCAGATATCTTGGTTGATCCTCATAACCACCTTATTTGAGAAATGGTTGAATTAGGTTTCTACTATGATTAGTCTTCATTTTTCAAATAAGAAAATCGAGATCTAAAAAGGTAAATGACTTGCTCAACCAGCTAGCTGGCAATGCAGTCAAGATTCAACCTACATGTCCAAACTCATAGTTTTGGGATCTCTTCATTGATACCCTATTATCTCTGGCAGAACTCACCGAGATCTCATACATAGCAAGTACTGGTTTCATGAAAACTCAGGGATACGAAGCTCCCAGGCTGTGACTGATCCTCCCCTAGGTGCACCTCTTGACCTGAATGATGCATGCTCTCCAGCTTCCTACAGGCAGGCTGCAGTGTTCCCTGGATATGTGAGGCCACCTAACCAGGCACAGGCTTGTGTTGCTGACATACCCCCAGATAATTGCCATTGAAGTGCCCACAGTTCCTTCCCCATCACTGCACTCTGATTTCCCTCCTGGCTCACTCATTGTTCGCTGGTGGAGGGGGATTGGGGATTGTTTTAAGAGCAATTTCACACTTCTCTTCTGTTGTTCAGTGAAGGATATATCAAAGGTAATTAGCTCAGAAGATTATAAATTTTATTATGAGAATCAGTTGCTTTTGGTTTCTAGAGTTACTTATTTATATTCTCTTTAGGCCTTTCTATGGGTAAGGACTTGGTCTGGCTTAGATTTCCTGCTGGTGTAGTTTTTACTTGTTTAAAGAGAAACAATTCCATTTTGCTTGTATGATAAGCCAGTTACTGCCTATTAGTAAACTTCCTTGACCACAAATGTCTAATTGATCAAGATGTTCTCACAGCATGTTGCCACAAGTCCTATAGTATGTATTGAATATGAGAAAAGAGACCTTTCAAGACTTCTAGCTCCTTAATTTGCTAGGGTATCAACCAAACTTTGTTGTTTTCTAATTATAAGTATAATGCAGAGTTAGCTGATATACAACAATTCCATAAATATATAACACGTGAAATGAAAGTTCCCCAATCTCATGCCCAAGGGGTTATCACTTTAAACAATTCAGAGCATATACATCTAACTTTGCTTTTCTAAACATATGCTAAAATATTTCCTTTTCTTTTTCTTTTTTTAAAAAACATTTTTTTCTTTAAAAAACAAAATGTATGTTCATATTATATATATTATTCTCCCATATCCTTTTTCCTTAGCAATACCTCTTAGAAATATTACATCTTAGAAAGATATTGCTGTATTAGTATGTAAAAATTCTAATTCTTTCGAGTAGTTACTGATATACCATAATGTGATCAATCAGCCCAATATTCAAGGACATTTGGGTGGCTTCCTTCCTATTTTTCAATAACAACCTATGCAAAAATGACCATTCTTATACACATCTTATACAATCCTAGGAGTGTTTCTGGAGGATAGACTCCTCTAAGAGGGAATTTTGGGACAGGATTTGTTAAGTATACCAGTCCCACTCACAGTGTACCTCTGTACCTCTCTTCCTCTGTACCTCACCAATAGTGGATATTATCTTTTTTTCTTTCATCTTTGAGTTATACCCAACTCTTACTATAAGTAATATTGGTGAGAATTACCAGATTCTTTTCCTCTTTTACAGGTGAATGAAAAAGAGTCCCTAAGTGATAAATAGGAGATTAAGTCTGCCCAGGAGTAATTAGCCTTTATACAGCGCCTCAACCTCAGAGCTAAGTCACATTCACATCTACACACACAAACAGAAATTTGGCATTAGGGAGAATTTTGCATGCTCTTCCTGGGAGCTTGTGTTCTGCAGTTCTTGTCCTAACCTGGTGACCTAAAACCAAGTAGGTCCTCTTAAAATAGAATACATTTTTGGTATTTAAGAATCACTTAAGAGAACTTAAGGAAAAAAATGGAGATTTCTACCCCTCCAATTTCCCATTTTGATTCAGGAGGTCCTGGGTGGGACATTTTTGTGTCTTCTGGACTTCACATGTGAAAATTTGAGGTAATCATACTCCTAAGTTTGGCACACTAACATTATTATTCCATGTAGGGCGATCTTCTTGTTTTATACAGTGACTTTCATTCCCTGTGCCATCTCCAACTCCACTCCCCACTCTAACCCACCATTTCAATATATTGAGAACTTAAAGGTATTGTTTTTGTATGAATGTAGATTTAAGTTATACACATTAAATAAAAATATACTATATTTAACATATATGTACAACCATGAATATACTGCCAGGATTTAAAAGACAAGGACATTTTGCTAAACATTAAGTCCTCCACTCAATATCATCAACAGTATTTGCTACTTTAAGCAAAATAACATATATGAAATCAATCTTAACATAGGCTGATCAGTATAGTTAAATTCCTACAGTATCTCATTAACAGCATAATGAAATGACATTGGATGAAACAACAATATTGGAGGACCTGCTATATCTGCTTTGGATCACTGTCGGGGAGGAAGGAGGGAAAGTCACAAATGCAGTTAATGTCTCCCCTCTGACCCAAACACCACCACAGCCACCCCTATCCAGACGTCCTCACCTTCCTGAGACTGGTATGATTGATCTTAGGCCTATTTTTAAATTTTGTCAACAATGCTTTAGGGGAGTTTAAATTTTACCTAAATGATATTGTTGTACATACCCTTTTACAACTTGGTTTTATCATTCAGTATTATATAAACTTAGAGAAGATATTTTCCCCATTTGTTTGTACAAATGAAAAGCAGGTACCCATTGTTCTGTTAGAAAATGTTGGAGCTTTGCAAAGGCCCAGAGCGGAGAGCTGATAGCAGATGGAGTTAGGTGGTACCTCCCTGCCATGTGTATTTGAATCCATTAGTTGACAGGGGACTTGAGGAACACTCTGGGAGAAATGTAAGCAAGCTCAGGGCTCCCTTCCTCTTAAGTTTCGAGTCATATAGACAAATTTAATAGGCCAGTGTGGTCCTGGCAGAGGCCAGGTGGCCAGAAAAATTAACAGAGTACTCTGAGCGCACTTACTCTTCTTAAGAGTGGGAATCTCAATTGAGACTCTGATTCCAAAGCAGGGTCCAATTTTTTTGGTATAGAAGAGAGGATAACTGGTTATAGACACTGTATGGGAGGACATGGGGTCCAAATTTCACACAATCTAGCTGCCCTGGTTCATGGGCAGGACATGGAGGTGGGGTTGAGGTGGCAGGGGGTGGGCTGTGTGAGTATACTCATGGCAAGAACTAGTCCTGCGGACAAACTTCACTATAATTACCCTGTAGAGTGGTGACTATAATGCAAATGTCTGGTCTCCTATGGCCAGAGGCAGGATATGTGTCATGCTGCAATCCCACGACAGCACAGAGCAGGGTTACAGGCAGATGTGCGAGACTTCCTGCTTTTCCTTTGCAAGGCAGTAGAGCTGAGCTTTTGGTGCCCTTGGACTTGTATTGAGAATTGGATCTAAGAGAGTGAAGGGTGAACTTTTCTTAATCTGAACATTTCATAATACGTGACCCACCTATGCATTCTCTAAAACTCAAGTGCGAGAATGAGCATAGCTGCACTATTCCAATCATCCCCCACGGAAAAGTACGGCAATGCCCTTCAACAGTGGAATAGATAACTGAATGGTGACAAGTCCACACGATAAAGTTCTGTATGCCAATGGGAACAAGTAATCTATAACTACATGAACACTATGAAGAACCTTACAAATACAATTTTGAATGAAAGAGACCATTTGCAAAAGAACACATATTGTAAGCTTCCATTTATACGACGTTCAAAACCAGACAAAACTAATCTATGCTGTTAAAAGTTGGATCTGGTTACTCTTGGAATAGCGTAATGAGTCAAAGGAGACCAAGAAGAACTGCTGGGGCCTTGGTAATATTTTGTTTCTTGATTTGGATGCCAGTTAAAAGGGTACATTCAGTTTGTGAAAATTCATCGAGATTTTCACTTATATTCCATTTTCTGTATGTATATTATAATTTCAAGAAAATTTTTCAAAAAAGGATTTTATTTTGTATTTCAAGCTGGTGAAGAGTAGCCTACACGTGAAGGACTGTCAAAGCTTTAACTTTGTCAATACATCCCATGGCCACTGGTTGGAGGTCAAGACACATTTTCATTCCTCTACATGATTTAAACACCTTCTATATATTCTCTCACAGACAATGCTGTAACCTTACTCCTTCTCCACATCTCTTCCTCCAGCCTTCTCTGCAGTTTTATGAGAAAACACTAAAATCTGTTACAAGAAATGAGCAAGTATGTACGGGAAGGAAGGAGCTCTTAGTCCCCGGGACATGGCTCTGGGAGTAAATTGATAAATCAGAAAGCAGATGGTGCTCACCATGAACTCATTTCCCAGGGAAGATGAGGCCCACCTTTGGCATAGTCACATCTATATTTAGCAGCCCACACTTTGCTTCATTCAAGTCTTGGTGAGCATTTAAAAAAGTCTCTTGTTGTTGTTCATGTGAGAGATGTATCAAACCAAGATTCCTCCTGCCCAGCAGGAAGGCCCTGCTTTCCATCGGGCACTCCATGCTCCTGTTGCATGCTTTCAATTCTCTCTGCATTTTTACCCTGGCTCTTGCCTCTAATGTCCCTCCTTATGTGGCTCTTTAGGCAGTCTCTTTATATCACTTAACTCTGTTCCAAACACTTGCCTCTGTTATGCCAACAACTCCAAATTGCCTTTTAGACTCCTGTTGGCTAAACCTCTGTTTTGTCAACCCTCACTAAAATATTTCAAAAGAAGTTGAAAGGATTTCTTTGAATGCATAGAGAAATATTTCCCTCCCCAATGAAACATGGGTCCCAGGGCAATGCCTAGTAGTATGTAGACTTTGAAAGTTTCTAAATGTAAAATGCACTGAGATACAAAGATTAATACACATTACTGGAAAAATGAAGCCCCAGTAATTCCCTTTGTTCCTTGAATGGCATCTACATGATTAAACTGTTCCCTCGCGGTGCCTGACATAATGTAATACAGGGTGGGGCAAAGGCAGGTTTACGGTTATAATACAAATAAATAATACAATAATTAATAAATAATAATACAAAATACACTCTGTGTTTCACATACTCACAACTGAAAACCTACTTTTGCCCCACCCTGTATGTCCTGATGAGGAAGGAAAGAGAAAGGAAAGATGGAAGAGGGCTTTGAGATGAAGTATCTAATTGTAGCCCAGAATTCTTTTGGTATTTATTCATATTTCCAAATCAACTTGGCAAGATACTATGTAGATTAATTATTCTAAGGTTTAAAATAATTAGAAAACCCTGCAAACTATAGCCTCACATGAGAATACTAAAGATACTGGGAAGTCCTACGTCAGGGAAACATGTTTGAATCTTGGTTTGCCCCAGAGTATTCCATTGCATTCTTTTCGTATCCTTTATTAGACCTTTTAGTATCATCTAGTCACATCCTACAAGACTAGAGATCTTCAGAGCATTCTTTGGCAAATGCAGCTTTACCTCAACCAGATATGATTCAGAGACTGCCAACCTGAATTGTTCCCCTGCAAAGAGGCTCCAAATCCACAGTTATCAACCACACGCATGCCTCTGAGAATGCACCAACAGCATCCTGATTAAAACACCTGCTTATGTGAAGCCAAGAGCGTCTGATTCCATTATACTACACATATTGTACATTCTAAACATACTCTGAGCCTGTGTTGGGAGGATGCTTGGTGGTTTACAGATAAAGTGACCCTGGGCACTATGACTCTAATAACTGGGTACATAATTGTTCACTCTGGAGATCATTGCAAATGAGTCAAATGATTAAGAGACACGTTTATGTGTGTGTCATCTGATCCTGGCAGTCAGTTTCATTGTGTCATTAATTCAACAGAGCAAAACAAAGCATTGATTACCTTCTTCAAATTCAATTGGAGATAGCCATGTTTAACAAGGGGAAAGCCAGTGATTATTGAAACCAGAGTCTGCAGATGTCTGTCAGCCAATAATAAAAGCAATCCGAGCCTCTCCTACATGAAAAAGAATGGAGAGTTGGCCTGGTTGTGGCATCTCTCATACCAAGAAGAGGGGGCAGGATGTGACCTCTTTTGCAGGGATTAGATTTATTTATTTTTTTGTCACCAGATGGATACTCTACCAATAATTTCAGTGTAGATATGCACTGACATCTAGTGGACAACAAGGTGGTTGATATTTTGGGCACAAATGACACTGTAGGAATTAGTAAATCACCCAATAACGGTATTTGAGAAAACTCAGTTCAAATAAAATTTAAAATATAAATATAGATTTTCTCTTTTTTCATGGTTGAAGCCAGTTAATTAAGTTCATACTTAAGGTAATATTATATTTTGAAGACTTTTTCCTACTAAAAATACCATGGTGCATCCTTGGGTGCCTACCAGAATTAAAAAGTTTATACGCAGGGAAATGATGGCATAAAATCCTGTCCATTTGTAGGTTTTTGGAAAAGAAATATTTTGTCTAATAATCAAACATGCAGACTTAGTAAGTTACAGCCACCTGCCAGTAAGGAATTACAGAATTTTAGAAGTTTGGTCAAAAATTTGCAGAGCTGAGTATAACTGTCTCTGATACTGCTCTGGTGGGAGGAAAGAAGGGCATTTTAAGCCCAAAGAGAAGGTTTGTGTGTCCATTTTAGTCTGTGAAATAGACCTTATTTATTTAGCTTATTGAATATGTTGTAGGAAGTAATTAGTGTTAAGATATGAGGAGATAAATAGACAACATCTATCTCTTCGACTCTTGGAGGGTAAACCAAATGAGACATAAACTAAAGGAGTAAATCACATAAAGGTTTAAAAATACAAGTTTTATGCTTGGGAAAGCAGATTGGAAAATGCTGCTCAACCCATGGCCAACATATATCTTTCCAATATGCCTTTTCCTCCTTGATTAAATTTATGCTGATATAATTATAGTGCTTCTGTCCAGTTCTTACATAGTTCCTACTTTTGCCAGAACTGCATGGATCATTCACGATTTCCTGTATCTGTTCTTCCCTAATACACAATGTTAAGAAAATATTATCCAAATCTTAGAAATAAGGTAAAGGAGAAGTGAAATGTCTTTTCAATGTCATACTAGAATTTTGTTTAATAGCCCAACACAAAGGATTATTTAATTTTCTAGAAGGTATCTGTATTTGACTTACAACGAATTTGAATAAAGCTCAACCACTGTGAAGTTACATGTTAATTTCTAGAGTTCTGTACTAAGAGATTAAAATATACAAGTGGACATTTGCCAGACTATATATAAAAATAGAACTGTGACCCACAGTTAGAGCATCGGCCTGCGAACAGAAGGGTTGAGGGTTTGATTCCCAGTCAAGGGCATGTATATGGGTGGCAGGTTCAATCCCCAGCCCTGGTCTGGGCATGTTCAGGAGGCAGCCAATCGATGTGTTTCTCACATCTATGTTTCTTTCTCTCTCTCCTCCTCCTCCTCCTCCTCCTCCTCCTCTTTATTCCCTCCCTCCCTTGCACTCTCTCTAGAAACCAATGGGTGAGGATTAACAAACCAAAAAAAAAAAAAAAAAGAATCAACCCAGGAAACCAACCCATTGTCTATAGTAACCAGCCAAGGAAGCCAGCCAGCAATAAGTCAGATTTGTAGAAAGTTGGACTGCTATCTCCAATAACAATCCAAGAAGCCCTGTGAAGAATCAGCCCAAATTTGCTAGGACTGGGTCATTAACTGACAGCTTCCCTAATTTTTATCATTTTTTCCAACCTTGAACGGTCCAGAGAAAGCCAACCCTGCTTCTCATTAGTCTGCCTATGGTTTCCCCAGGCCAACAGCCCCCTATCCGGGCATACCTGAAGCCCCGCCCCCTTGTTTCCACTATAAAGCTTTCCTGCTCTCCTGAAGGCCTTTAAGTCTTTTCCAAAATGCAAGGGCCAGTGGCTGACTCCCTTGCTATAGAAAGCTCTGAATAACCTTTGCATATCTGGTTGATAACTTCCACAGTTCAGTTGAAGTGCTTCCTACAATAGGAAGCACTACAAAGTCACATATCCAAGACGTGGACATACGCACCTCCAACAGGGAGGGAGCAATCTCATCCAATCTACAACAAAAGCAAAACTGCAGAGAAAGAAAGAGAACTGCTGATCAGTTTTCAAAAGTGTTGGCTTCCGGTCACAGGGCAGATGGGGAAGATGGCAAGTGGGGATAGTACAGATTTCCCACAGTGAAGAGCCCTGAACTGATGTAATCACAGATCTTGAAGATCTCGGAGTTATTTGGCTGAGTAAAAGTCACAATTTCAGAACCGATTCATAGTTGAGTATGAACCAGGCTTTAAGCCTTGTGTCAGCCTCTATAATGCAAATCTCGGAATATGTCAGAATAATTAGGCATTTGCCCTGTTGTGCTCCAGTTCCCAGAGGCACTGATTGAGCTAGAAGCAAACCCTGCCCTGCAAGTAAAGCCTGAGTCCTTGGGATTAGGGACAAGTATATTCTGAATATTCTAAATAAATGCACTAAATAAAATTTCTGAAAATTTTACTATGCAAATTTCGAATAATGTCCATAAGACTGACAAAATTAAAGCTAAAGGTTTACACCATTGATATGCCTACTACAAACTACATGCAATAGTTGTTAAGAATTATTATCTATTAAAATGTCAGTAACTCATTAGCTATAATAGATGACTTACTAGGTTTAGATTTCATTTTAACATGAATAAATTAGATTAAATTTTGAAAATACTATTACATAACTGATGCAATCTGTATCAAATATGCTTTGATCACTAACATTTCCCATGCAGCTTACCCAAATATCAGTGTTCAGTTGCATAGTGAACTGCTGAAAAACTTCAGATGCCTAATAGAAAAACACTTCAGTTTGACACCCAAGTTTCTTTTTCATTCAACATTATATTTGTGAGACTTTTCATTAATCCATGTAGCTTTAGTTAACTCACTTTCAGTGCTACGTTGCATTCCACCATGTGTATATTCCATTTTTAAAACTCATCCTTATATTAATACCCATAGTTATTACTTCAGTTACCATCCTAAAATATTCTTTTTTCTTACCTTGTCATCTAGCCTTACATGTATCCTAATGTCACTCCCTAAGACATATACATCATGAGTAGAGTTTAGCACCAAATAATTGTATGTAGTGAGGGACCTGCTGGAGTGATCTGTTTTCTCTTTACAACATCCCATCATTATAAAGGCCAAGATTATTCTAGTAAGAGAAACATTCAAGATGCCCTAGTCTGGGCCAGGATTGGTGGAACCTGACTCGCTTGCTCATGCATCTGTAGTCAGTTAATGGGAGGCTGACTGGTCTAGGATGGTCTTACTTACATTTCTGGAGGTAGGGTTGCTGTTGGCTGGGGCAATGGGCAGCTGGGCATATGCCTCTCATCCTCCAACAGGCTCCAAAGGCAGGATACTAAGATGGAGATGGTTTCCAAGGTTCTGAACTGTACACCATCACTTCTTTCCCACTTCATTGTCCAAAGCAAAATACACAGCCAGCTCATATTCAAGGGAGATATTCCAGCTATCCATTTCTATAAAACAAACCAGTTCAAAACTTAGTAGTGTGAAACAACAATCATTTATTTTGCTCACAAATGTTCCATTTGGTCAGGGCTCGGTGGGGGCAATTCATCTCTGCTCCACTAGATGTCAGCTGGGCAGTTTGACTAAGGCTGGAGGATCCTCTTCCAAGATGGCTCAGTCACTTGGCTGGTAAATTCCTCTCCCTGTGATACTCTCAGAAGGCAGATTAATTTTCTTACAGAATAGGGCCTGGGTCCCAAGAGCCAGCATCCCAAGAGAAAGAAAGTGGCAACTGCTAGTTTCTTAAGGTTTGGTCCAGAAACTGGTACAGCACAGTTACTGCCCAGATTCAAGGGGAGGGAACATAGGCCTACCTCTCAATAGAAGGAGTGTCTAAGAATGTGGGGGCCATATTTTAAAACTGCCATAGGCAGCTCTAGACTCCACTCTTGATGGGAGGGGTGATGTCACCTTGTAAAAGGCATGACTACTGGAAGAGATAAAGAGTTACAACCACTTCACAATCAATTATAGTGGGCAGGGAGGGGGATGAGATTTCTGATTTAATATTTTTTTCTACTCCTTTTAATTTTAACTAAGCTATTATTTACTTGTCTCAGCCTTGTGTTCGCTATAAGTTATTGAAAGGTAAATTTAGAAATGCTACTCTCATTATTTAAATGGCCTAGAGGATTTTATATAAAAAGGCTTTATAAGTGATTCCCTTTTATTTTGAAATGTTAGTACTTTAGCTCCCCTTGAAAGATGTGAAATCATGTTTTATTGATGGGATAACTATTATGTAACTAGAGTGCAGGTAATCATCTTATTCCACTTGACGAGATGAACATAGCCATTTTTCACACAGAAAAGACAGGAAAGTACTCAATTACAGCTGTGTGTTCGATGTAAAATCTCTCATTCACATAAACTATAGAGTCACTGATTAGACATGCCAGCAAGAAACTGTGTGAGCTGTGGCCATCCTGAATGTTCTTCAGGCTGCCTTCTCTATGCCTGACAGACAATAATTACAATGACCTAGAGTCCAGCCAAACAGAGTTACCTGTTGACTGTCCCCAGTCCCATTTACACTCAGTCACGCATGGCTCCATGGGACATAAACACTGCCTTGGGGAGGAAATTCTAAACTACATTCATCAATTACATTCCCAAATCCCTGTTTTACTTTCCCAGGCAGCAACCTGATTTCAGGAAAAATATCTGACCTCCTGGAGGTCCTAAAAATAAAATATTTAATGCCCCATCCCGCCGCCCCTAATGCAAAGAAAATGAAAATATTTTTAAAATCTGATTATATCACTCCTCTACTTCAAACCCTTCCATGGTTCCCCATTGCATAGCAGATAAACTTTATCTAAAGGGGATGCTATGTGATGGAGTGGACAGTATCTGCAACACTCCACTTATTTTTTTAATTTCTATTTACTGTATTTAGAGAGAGAGGAAGGGAGATGGAAAGAGAGAGAGAGAGAGAGAGAGAGAGAGAGAGAGAGACTGATTTTCTGCCCACCCACTCACATACTCTTTGGTGATACTTAATTTTATATATATATTTGCCAAGGGACTGGAATGACCTGAATGACCAGCCGCCATGATGCATACTGCAGCCAACCAACTGGCCCAATAGGGGTGGGGCCGGCCACCCAACCTCCCGCAGCCCCTCCCCCTGGCCTGCCCCGCCCCCGATCAGGTCCCCCCACCCTGACTGGGGGTGGGGCCGGCCAGCCAACCTCCCACATCCCCTACCCCCGGCTGGCCGGACCCCACCCGTGCACGAATTTGTGCACCGGGCCTCTAGTTAGTGAATAAGATAAAGTATTATAGGAGGCTTGAGCAAGATCCAGTTCCTCCTAAACCTTATTTCTACCCTTAGCAATATACCTCAATGACAGGCTATATCATTATCTCATTTATTGTTCACAAAGCTTTAGGAAGTAGGTTCTCATATTATCCCCATTTTATTGATAATAAGACTGAGGAACAGAGAGGTTAAGTAGCTTGCTGAAGATTGCATAAGTAGCAGAGCATGCACATAAATTATAATAGCCTAACACAAGAGTGAACTTTTTAAACCATCCATCCAATGGGCTGTATTTCTCAGTCTAAGTTCCATTAACCTGTCCAGAGATAGGCCAAAAACTTATACTGAAATTGTTGTAAGCATATATCATTTTTGCTAGGAAGATAATCCATAACTTTCCTAAAAGTCTCAATAGAATCCATGGCACAAACAAAATTGATAAAAGAAAAAAATCTGCTATATTACTATAATTCAGGGGCTGCAACGTGATTTCTAAAAATATTTCTTGGGAGGCTTTGAACGTTGTAGGACTTTAATGAATTTAATGTTACCATAATAGTTCATTCAAAACCTATACCATTTACAAATTCTTCATTCTATTAAACTTGCTTCCAACAAGTTGAAAACACGGTACTGGCAAGACAAGAGGATGGTCTGTCCACAGAGCTAGGAGTGACAAGAGTCCTTCTAGCCCAAAGGTCAGGTGTGCAGTTGAACATATAAGTGTGGGACAACAAGCTCACCTTCAACAAAGCATGCAAATAAAAAGAGCAAGGCTGAACCATAGGGAAGTCCTTCAAATAATGCCATTGCTGGTTCCCAGTTACTGGCAAGGAAGGCTGAGTCACATTCAAATTCTCCCACAGACAAATGCCTTCAATTGAGGTGGTCATCTTCTCCAGGCCTGGATATTTGCAAAATGCCCTGCTTGCCTTGATTAATGACTCTTTCCATAAAGCCAGGCTTGGTGACGATATGACAAATCTCCTCTGTCCCTGTGTGTTAACAGTTCAGAGGAACCATTAGGTTTTGGCTAGTATCCCAAAATTTCTCTGGGTGTAGAAGAATTCTAATGAAATGTAAAGCATCTATCACAAAGAAACACAATAGATTTTTCAAATGCTCAGTACTTCCATTTCACAAACACTATACCTCTTTAGGAAACATAGGCATTTCCTATGCAAGGGGAAAAATTATTTTGAATTTGTCTTTATCATTTCTGTATTTTCTAAATTATAAGCTATGAACATATACTGTTATTATAAGAGAAAGGAATTTATAAACATTACTTATATATTTTTTAAAGTCATGTACTCTTGTGGTTCCCAAGGATGGTTCATTACCAGAATCAGCAGGGGAGATGTGTTAAAATGCAGTCCTACTGAATCAAAATCGCTAGGGCTGATCTGGAACCTGAGCTAGTGGGGTCTCAAAGTTCAGAAGTCTGTTGGTCAAGGCCTCTTGTTTGTAATGGACACAGTTGATTGATCACCCAACACATTTCCCATCTTTCCCTTTTAATAGCACCAGATTTTATTTGAGTAGCTAGCTCTTTCTATATTTTTTTCAGAATAAGTCCAACCCTCCTCTCACTTCAATTGTGATCCCTGGTTGGTTTAAACCAAGCATGGGTTCAAAGATGGGCATGTGACCTATGCAGTCCAATCAGGGTTGATCTCAGAACCCCATTAGAATGCTAGGACATAAACCCTCTACATCTCATCAGAATTGAACAGGAACCTTATAGCCCCAATGCCTGTGTCAGCTATCATTAAACCATGAAGAGAATTGGACTTAGTCACAGGAACAAGAATGGGAACGTGGAAAGAAACTGAGACCTTGGTGCTATCGTAGCACTGCTGGGTCAATTAATCATGGATATTTTATTGCCTCTGCATGCTTAGGTACACAGAACAACAAATCCTCTTCGTTGAGAAGGCCAATTGAAATTAGATGATCTGTTCCTTGCAATATGATGACCTAACTGGTACACAACTCCTTACAGTTATTGGTCTCAGCTGTAATACCTCCTCACTAAAGCTTTCTCTGGTTTTCTCCAAGTTATTGCTGCACCTTCCGTGTAGAAGACGGACAGTAGAGGAGAGAAGGCAGAGACAGGCTGCATGCCAGTTAAAGCCCAGGAATTGCATCAATGATGCTTCCTAGTCAAGGCTTCAGGCTCTGACCAGTCTCTTCCATTGCAGAGAAGTCATTAAGCAGGATGGACAAACGGATAGATGCTCCTCCTTGCAGTATATTCCCAAGTTAGAATTGTGGCAGAATGCTTTTCAAAAGCACTTAGAACTCTATATGGTACATGTCATGTAATGTGTGTTGTGTAAGACTGTTGACCCCTAACTAAAATATTTGGTCTATGACAGTAGAAAAAATGTCTTGTCCATGGCACACACTGCTATACTATAAGGACTATACTAAACCATATGACATTATATTATACCATAATGCCTACTATAAGAGCTCAATGAATATTTTTAATAAGAGTGAATGAAGGACTGAATAAGTAATAGTCTTTACATTTAATCAAAGAATACTAAGTATTGGGGAGGATGTGAGACAAATAGAACTCTGATTGTTGTTGGTGAGAATGTAAACTGGCACAGTCTCTTTGAAAAACTATTTAGCAATTTTTCCTAAAACTCAACATACAACTATGACTCAGCAATTCCACTCCTGATATACCTATATACCCTGGAGAAATGAGTGTACATGTCCACCAAAAGATTTGTACAAGAATGCTTATTGCAGCTTTACTCAAGAAAGATAAAAATTGGAAATAAACCAATTGCCCATCAACTATAGAGTGAAAAATAATGATATATGAGTAGCAGAATACCACTCAGCAAGAAAAAGTACGAACTATTGCTTCCCAGGACAAATAGATGAATCTTAAAATTCAATAAAGGATGAAAAACCAGACACACAAGAGTACATACTACATGATTCCATTTATGAAATGAAGGGTAGAGAAGCAGAATGTGCCACCCCAAAATATGCTTCTTTGACAAAAGGATTAATTTGAGCTGATTATTTTTGAAACACAGAGAAGTTACCCTTTCTGAGGGAAACTTACATTTATAAAGGATATCTCCACTTATAAGAGTGTCTCTCTAATCAAAAGAGAAGGATGACTCTAAATCACAAGAAACTCTTATCAATGGTTTATCTATATTATAAAAGGCCAGTGGCCGTAATGCCTGAACATCGGAATGACAGAACAACCAAACGACCGGTCACCAGGAGATACATGGAGCACCTCTCAATCCCTCTCCCTGGCCTGCCAGCTGCTCACAGCAGTGGGGCGGGACTCACACTACTCCCGTACAGCAGGTCTGGGGTCCTGCTGGTGCAGCAGGTCTGGGTCTTGCACAATTTCTCGCGCTGGGCCTCTAGTATCTGTATAACAAACCTTATTTGTTTACTGTGCTTACTCTGGTAACCTTCCATAATGGCCCCTCCAGTCCCCTGTTTTTCTTTTATTTTTAGCTAAAGATGGTATTTAAAGTGGTAGCTTGGGCCATCTTTGGGGGTTACTCAGTTTCCCTGAATACTGGTATTCCCAGGAACAAGGAGAAAGGTGTTGAAAAAGTTCCATATCTTGATCTAAGTGTAGTTACATGGGTGTGTGTAGGTGTATATGTGTGTATGTGTATATATGATATCAATGTAAGAAATGTTCAAGCCTGTAGAGAATTTTTATAACAGTTTATTTGAGCCAAAACTAATGATATATGTCAGGGAGCAAAATCCCTAAAAGGCTCTGGAGAATAACAGCTTTGCAGTTTCTTTTATGCATTTGAAATTAAGGATGGAATATAAGGAAGACTGCATGAAGGTGGGAGAAAGCAAGGCAAGGACAGGATTACAAGATTGTTAACAAGAGGATGGTTACGCCTTCGAGGGGTGTTACATATGGCATTTCAAAGGTATGTTAACCTAGATGCAATGGCAGGCTTAGCTTAAAAAAACCTTTCACTAAAGAAATTATAGGCCTGGGGCATGACTACCCACCATGACCTGCCCTATTAGAATTTTATGATTTATTGCAGCACCCCTTTTTCTGTCCACAATGTGTACACATACTCTCACATATATGTATATAAACATGTATGCAAAGATTCACGGAGTTGTACATTTAAAGTTTTACATGCTTTATATAAAAAGTTTAATGCAATAAAGGCATTTCAAATTCTTTTTTTCTTTTTTTTTTTTGGTTAAACATAAGAGAATACAATGCAAAATTATACCACTCAGAGTCAAAGGTCAGAGTTGGAAAAAACAATTCCCTTATTTTACAAATGAAGACACAAAACCAAAGAGACAGTTATTTAACCAGTGGTAACTCTTCTTGTTAGTCACAGAGCTAAGTCGATATATTTTCATTACCCCATGCCTTGCAGTTTAAACAAATAGTGGGCATAAGTGAGGAATGGAGAGATGGCAGTGTAGCTTATAATAAACAAAAGGGGCTTTCTCCATACCCCTTCTCCTTCCCTTCCCCATGTCCTTTTCCTTTCCCTTTCCCTTTCCCTGACTTAATCCCATGCTAACTATCTTCCCTCACCTTCCCTATTCTTCATTCTACCCTTCTCCTCCATGACCCACCCCGAACAGCCATATCATAGATCTTAGTGGTCCCAGGTGATAGAAGCCAAAAAGTAGGTAAGCACAAAGCATGTTCCTTTAAAATATACATTAATATAGTTGTATATTTATTTACGTCACACCTGATTTCCATGAAAAAATAATTTAGCCAAGGGAAAAAGTTTGCAATGTCCTAAACTAAATTAGAGCAAGCCAGAAAGCTGGGAGGAAGCGAAAATGAGAGTTAATCAGTCAACAAAGCTGCAGGAGGAACCCAACAAAAGACTGCTCACATTCCTGAAGGCACGCTGAAACTCTGAAACAACTTCCAGGCAGCTTATTTCAGCTCTTATCGAGGGAGAATAATCCACCACTAGACACCACCACATCTTGTTTACCCAAGACCTGTCTAAAAGTGTGGCCCAAAATCAGAAGCCTCAAGCACCTCTTCCTTATGGACTATGTACCAATTCCAGTGCTCTCTCCACTTCACCTTTTCCTACCCCCTTTATTTATAGTCACTTTAAAGTCTTTCAAAACAACTTACATCTTTCTTCTCCAGAGCCATTGTATAAAAGAGCCCCGTTAATCCCCGGATGGCGGACATGTTCATCTTCTCCCTCCAGCCCTGCTGCTGGTCGTGTAGACTGTAGACTCCAGGACCTGGTCCTTTTTCTGGGTAGGATATGGCTCAAGAAACCCTTTCTTTCAGGACAACAAATGGCCTTAAAGGTTTCTGTTTATCACAGCTTACAAAATTACATATATTATAGGATGAAAAACAAAAATGGAGGAAATTATTATGGCAGGAAAATCAGAATTGGAGGAAGAAGATAATTCTAAGGTAGTAGTCAGTGCCCTAGTATGGGGAGAGATTTTCTCGCTGCCTCTAAAACGTTAATATCAAAGTCAGGAACTGCTGCTGTAACTACCACCATGATCTCCGTGGTAGGGAGATCCTAATAGGAAAGGACAGATCTGAAGATTTTATCTTACAACGAATTAAGGAAAATGGAGACCTTCTGATATTCTATTAGTTGGCCCTAAATATAACCTTAAGAAATATGAAGTGATGTCCACCATCTAAACAGCATAGTTTCTTCCAGGGAACAGTTAAGTTATAGACAAATTAAAGAAAAAGAAAAAACAAACAAACATGATCTGATCAGAGGCAGGTTGCAAAGAACTCCTCTCTCCATATCAGCTTAGAGGCCTCAGGACACAAGCTGTAAATTCTTTCATGTCAATCAAGCTGCCATATGGTGGGCCTCTGCTTTGTTTATCAGTTGATGCACAGAATACAAAATATATTAAAATTGGGTGGTGGGAAATAAACCACTATTCCAAACACTGACAACACAGAAGTCAGGAAATACACATATTAAATATTCTAATTTTATTGCTCATTCATCCAAGTCCAACATTTTAGAAACCATCCCAGGAATTTAAAATTTTACTTACTACTAATACTCAATTGAGAGTAGGAGAAATTATAGTGGAGTCATTATCTATTATCTACTACTGTTAGCTGAGTGACCGCAAATAAAACATCTTAATTTAGTCAAATGAAAATGAAGGCTTGGGTTTTTGTTTTCCATTACTGAAAAAATAGAAAACAAACAGTATTTTAAAACTACAAAATCCTTGAATCTTACAAATATTTGAGAACTCTAAGGAATCGTTAAAGAATTTATGGTCTGCTTGTAGGAGAGAATGGTTTCAGGGTGTGGACAAAATGCACCCTTAGAGTTCTTCTCAGTCTGTAGCCACTTCCAAGCAATTACTCTTGTATCATTAGACCATGGCCCAACCGATCGCTTTACTTAAAATTATATTTGTAAATGTTTAATTGTTTTATTATCTTGGTGGCTAAAATTTAGGGCTCTGCAGAGAAGCTGGATTGGGTTTTCAATCCCAGCTCCAAGACATATTAGTGATGTGATCTTGGGCAAGTTACTTTAATTCTCTTAGCTCCAATTTCCTTGTCTGGAAAAGGAGTCCAATAACATTAAATATTAACTCGTATTTATTATGAATGATGAATTCTATTTTATATCAATTTTATATGCATGTTATGTGTCAATATTTCAATATGAAAGAATATGAAAACCTCCTCATACGGTGGTTGTGAGGATTACCTGAAAGGACGTTCCGTCGCTGTTAACATCAACATCATTATCTCCATTCTCATACTCATTAGTAATTCACTAATGGATTACTGGGGGAAATAAAGAAAAACCTTCATTTTCTCAAAAGAAAAAATATTTCAACCCCAAGGAAACAGACAAGGGCCATTACTATTCATGTGTAATTTGTAAAGGCCAGTATTTTGCTGGACCGAAACCTTTACAGATACTTTGACAGGGGGTAGGGGCTGTGAAAGGGAGCATAAAGCTAATTCATCACCAAAGTCTAGGAATTTGTGGTAAATAGTAAGAGGCTGGGAGGAAAAGCAGTGGCATGCCAGCAGTGAGGGCTCAGGATTCTCTGAGGAAGGTCAGCAGAACGTGGACAGTGCAAGAGGGAGTGAGGGGGTTCAGGACACATTATCCCAAAATATGCCACCTTGGCTACTCTGTATATTTTAAGCTCAAGGAGTTTGAGAAAAGGGCAGAAGCAGGAAGGTCACTCTAACCCTTCCTCCCCCCATCTCCCTTCTTCTTTGAAACAGGTCATAGGAGCCTCACAGGAGAGATGCCCTCCCTATATCCTAAGGAAAGGAGCATCCTTATTTCTGAAGACAATGGGACTCCCTGAGAAGAATCCCAAAAGACCTTGCTAAGATCCCTCCAATTGCTGCGCTCACCTCAGACTACTTAACTTCTCATATTTCTTCATGACTGCTCACTCTTATTTTAAAATATATATTTTTATTGATTTCAGAGAGAGGAAGGGAGAGATAGAAACATCGATAGTGAGAATCATTGATCGGCTGCCTCCTGTACACCCCCCACTGGGGATCAAGCCCCAAACCCTGGCATGTGCCCTGACCAGGAATAGAAACATGACCTTCTGGTTCATAGGTCAACATTCAACTACTGAGCCACACCAGTCGTGCAATGCCCACTCTTCATCATGCCTCGCATAAAAACCATGCAGGTCTGTTCCTTTAGGCCTTCATTTCCATACTAGAGGCCCAGTGCACGAAATTCATGCATGGGGAGGGTCCCTAGGCCTAGCAAGCGATCAGGGCCAATTGGGGCCTTCCAGCTGCCGGCCGGGGCCTTCCTTTGTTCCACCGCCCCTGGCTGTCAGCGCATGTCATAGCGAGCAATCAAACTCTGGTCTCCAGTTGAACTCCCGAGGGGACACTTTGCATATTAGCCTTTTATATATAGAGATGACAGCTCCAGTATCAAGTAAATAAATCTGTATGCGTTTTGCCTCTTAATCTGTCTTGTTCAGTTTAATTTTCAGACCCAACCAGAGACCTCAAGAGGGTAGAGGAAAACATTTTCCTCCCTTACAGAAGCAACCAAACCAAAATAAAATGAAGACCTTTTGCTTGGGCTCAATGTCTAAAAGTCATTACCCTCTCCTTAGAGAAAAGATAGTAGCAGTTTATATCAGAATTTACTATATGTCCTTTGTAATGTGTTGTTCTAATCATTTAAAGCTCACATATAGTCAATGTAAGAGAGTTCTGATTTTAGAGTATGAATTAGATCATTCTTAGCTAATCTGTTTGCGGCCAAAGAACATCCCAAGATTTAAAAAAAAAACACCAAATACAACTCTCTGAGAATGGCTATGGATAGACAATCTGTACCTGATGAACTGAAGGTCACAGTCCCAGAGTGGGCAAAACTAGGCAAACTACTTTTGCCCATGCATTTCATGTTATTATAATATTAGAGGCCTGGTGCACGAATTCATGCACAGGTGGGGTCCCTCAGCCTGGCTGGCAATCAGGGCCGATTGGGGTCGTCTTGCCCAGTCCTGATCGGGGCCGATTGGGGCCAGCTGGCTGGGGGAAGATGCTGCAGAAGGTTAGCTGTGGTAGCACACTGACCACTGGGGGCAGCTCCTGCATTGAGTGTCTGCCCCCTGGTGGTAAGTGCACATCATAGCAACCAGTCAACTGGTCATTTGGTCGCTTAGGCTTTTATATATACAGTAGGTCTCCGGGTTACGTTGGAGATCCATTCCTATGGCGCTACGTAACGCAATTTTTACTGTAAGTCGGAACCCACCTACATAAGCACCTACGTCACTCACGTGGAGCACATACACAGCAGTAATGAAATGAAACAGTAAAAAAAAATTTTAAAGAAAGATAACAACTCCTGACCTTTATTTGTGGTAAATAAATAATAAAAAACATAAAGCACATATGTACATATGTTGAAACGACAGAACTTTTTTTTATATATATATAAATGGGAGATGGCAACATAACCATGAAACGACTTACGTCGAGTCCAACATAACCTGAGAACTGTCTGTATAGATGAACTGTTTTATCCAGCTCTGAAATAAAGGTCAATCAGACTAAAGTAATCCCTTAGACCCGTGGTCAGCAAACTGCGGCTCATGAGCCACATGCAGCTCTTTGGCCCCTTGAGTGTGGCTCTTCCACAAAATACCACAGCCTGAGCGAGTCTATTTTGAAGAAGTGGCGTTAGAAGAAGTTTAAGTTTAAAAAATTTGGCTCTCAAAAGAAATTTCAATCGTACTGTTGATATTTGGCTCTGTTGACTAATGAGTTTGCCGACCACTGCCTTAGACAATAACATTTCAAGCAGCATTCCCATCACTTCCTGGAAGCCCCCAAATGCACAGAGATATCCTAGCAAGCTGAAGTCTTATCTATTCAACCAGTAATGAGGTGTACCCACAAGATTTCCAAAAACAACAAAAACCAGAAACCATTTCTTCCTGGGGCTACAGGGAATCATCGTTACCATCTTCACTTAATAGTCAGTTAAAAGTGGAATTCCTGAAGAAACATTGGCCCTGACCCACAGCACACAGAAATCAACACCATGTGGAACTATTGTAGCCCACAGAGCAGGCAGTCTCCACCCTGCTGAGATCAAGGGAAAGAAAACAAGTCATGCCAGGAGCCTGAGAGCCCTCTTATCCAAACTCCTTTTCCGGCTCTGCTGCAGATACCACTGTGCACGCCAATCCTTCACTAATTGTTCCCTTAACAGCAAAGAGTGAATGATGATGATAACAACAAAAACATTAGCAGACACTTATGAATGCTTATTATGTACCAAGCACTAGTATATGTGCTTTGTTCTATACTAAACCATTTTATTTTCCCATAAGCCTATGAAGTAGGTACTATCAGGATATGCATTTTACATATGTGCTTTATGAGGTATATGAGAGTTAACTAACACATCCAAGGTCACACATACACAACACAAAGCTAAGATTGTAAAATGAGCTTTCTCACTTAGCATAATTAACTCTCCGGGTCTATCCTTGCTGTCGCAAAGGGTAAGGTAAGTCAGTCAGAGAAAGACAAGTACCATATCATTTCACTTATATGTGGAATCTAATGAACAAAATAAACTAACACCCCCACAGATTCATGGATACAGAGAACAGACTGACAGAGGGGCAGGGTTTGAGGGCTGGGTAAGAAGGTTGAAGGGAGTAAGAAAATAAGTAAAAAGACTAGACTCAGACACAGACAACAGTAGGTGATTACCAGAGGAAAGGGAATGCAGTGAAGTAGAAGTGGGTATGGGGGGGATAAATGATGATGGAAGGAGACTTGACTTGGGGTGGTAAACACAAAATACAATATTCAGATGATGTATTGTAGAATTGTTTATGTGAAACCTATATAATTTTATTAACCAATGTCACCCCAATAAATTCAATAAAATTTTTAAAAATAATAAAATGAGCTTTTGGACTCTAGAGGCCACATTTTCAACCACCACTTTTACTACCTGTTAGAAAAGTGAGGTGTATTTGTTGATGTCCATTTTTCCCATTGCTCAGAATCTTCCTAGGGTTCTAAACTAGCCTGGCTTAAATAAAAGAGGAGGGGGAAGCAAAAGGACATGAAAAAGCTCTGAGGAGAGAGCAAAATGATTGATTTAATAAGCAATCCTTTCATTGAATTTCTATACCTGCTAAATATAGCCCTTTTCCCTTAAAACTTTTTTTTATAAGAGAACAGAACAAATTTTAATAGGAGTTGGGCAGAGAAGGGACTAGAGAGCAAGTACATTGTTATCTGTAGATCACTGCACAAATGTAAGGTATTCTTAGCAGTATTTGAAGCTTAAGAAATTCAGTGAATGCAATTTTGTACAAAGACTCACTCACTGTTAGTTTATTAACTCTTTGCAGCTCTGGCAATATTTTACAACAAAGTTATCAAACACTCTTGTGCCCCTATTACCAAGGGTCTATTTGGGGAATGAAAGGAAGAATGGTGATCCAGGAGATAGATGGGGGGAAGGCGCTCAAGTGAAGAATGAGAACTGAGGTACTTACTCTTGCATTGGGTAAATTCACATGGAGCATTTCCTATATGCCAGGAAAAAGTGCTAATGATACAAGGAGGACCCCTACCTTGAGGAAGCTTATTGTCTAGAGCAGAGGTTGGCAAACCTTTAAATATTTTGGCTTTGCAGCCATAAGGTCTCTGTCCTAACTACTCAACTCTGCTGTGTAACACAAAAGCAGCCATAGAACAATATGTAAACGAATGGGTACAGCTGCATTTCAATAAAACTCTATTTTTTAAAAAAACACATGGCTAGATTTGGCCCACAGGCCACTATTTGCAAACCCCTGTTCCAGTAGAAAGGCTTATAGGAAAAACACTTTCTGGATTGTTTCATGTTCACTTCTATTTCTTGTCTTTATCCTTATTCAACTCTTATCTGGGTCTTTGGATCCTGTTGAGTATTTTAGCATTGACTAATTGCTGCGGAAAATCTGAAGCCAGTATTTCTTCCCGTTATAAATAGGTGACTTCCCAGAGGATTCTTCATCTATGAAGTCAAGGGATCTTATTGAGATAGTAGAGGCCTGGTGCAAGAATTCGTGCACGGGTGGGGTCCCTCGTCCTGGCTGGTGATCAGGGCCCATTGGGGCAGGATGGCCTGGGGGAGGGGCCGCAGGAGGTTGGCTGTGGGAGCAGCTCCTGTGTTGAGCATCTGCCCCCTGGTGGTCAGTGCATGTCAGAGTGACCGGTCAGCCGGTTGTTCGATCGTTTGGTCACTTAGGCTTCTATATATAGAGAGAGAGGGCTTAGAAGTCTTGATATGAAAGGCTATTCCCCAGATTTTAGCTTATTTATATTTTGACATAACAAATATGTTTGTCATACCACTTTACATGATGCTTTCTTTTTCTAGTTTCAAAGCTTTCTTTTCTATATTATTTATGTTTTGTGTTCTAACCTTTAGTGGTACACATATTTTTGTTCTTGTGGTTACTTTTATGACTGTAACATACAGTATTTGTTCACTCTATACTGTGAATCATCCAATTTTATTCAATCATTTAATTTTATTTAACAAATACCTTTGTAGTGTTCATTTATGTGATAGTTTATATTTTCTATTTCCTTTCCTGTTTTCTGGTGAAGTCATATTTGACATCTTCCTTTACTCTTACTACCTTTTCTATGAGCTCTTACACGTCAGCTTTATGTTCCAACTCCCTACAGGTGATAGGAAAATTAAGTTTATTTAATTTGTGTAGAAAAATTGGTTGTAATTTTTATTTGACAGTAACATTCTTTCTCTGCCATTATTTTCTGTTGTTTTTTGTCATTTTTTCTGATTTATTCCTTATATTGATCCTGTGTGTACATGCTCCATTACTTACCACTAAAGTTAATGAGTGTTAGAGAAACAACTGTGTGTCGGAAGTCTGTGCTGTGTAGAATTATTGTTCCAGATATGCTTGAATATTGTGTGTGTGTGTGTGTGTGTGTGTGTGTGTGTGTAATTTTTTTTTTCCTCTCCCCTAATGGAGATAGATAACTATAGAGTTTTTTGCAATGTAAAGACTTTTTCCTACCTCACTGCCACAGTAACAGACAGCTTCCTGCAAACATGGTTTACTCATGTGATTCTTTATTTAACCTCATCCTCTTTGTTTGCTGAAAGAAACCTAGGTCTGGGGAATTCTGGAAACTGTTAAGATTTAGATTTTTCTCCTCCCAGTGGTGACTTGTTTCTGGCTATTTCTGAGCTCGTTGGTCCGGTGTTTCTGGCTGCTATTGGGGGCAACCCTTTGCTTGGACTCATGCTCTTGAAAGCCCTTCTATCAACTGTGCCATTTGAAATTTTTGCTGTCGTTTAGTTTTGCTGAAAATGGAATTTGTGTCTATATTTTTCATTTGCCTTTTTGCTTTTAGAAACTTTTTAGGAAACAGAGATGGGAATGTTGGCTTTACTGTATTCAAAGCAAAAATCTCAAATATGAGCATTGATTGCTCTGAGATGTGAACATGTGTGAAATTGTAAAGTGGCTGAAAGTGACCTAGGGTAATCAGGACAGGAACATAAAATCCTGGAAAACACACACACACACACACAACACACACACACACACACACCATTTTCAGATTAATAGTTACTAAGTACCTGATTGCCTAAGGATGAGAAAAATCCTAGTGGAGGAAAAACAAAAATATAGGAGGGCACCCATCCTATTGAGAGAAAAGAAATCCTTACCAAGTCCGTATATGTTCTGCAAAAACAGACAGGAAGATGGCTGTGATCACAAGACCACGCCTGAGAAAAACAGATCTTTTCTGTGGAAAGAGGCACTTCCCACCAGCAATCTTAAGGGTAGTATCTGATCTGCCTTATTTATAGGTACAATAATTTTTGTCTTTCACATTTTTCTCCTTACTGGTATAATCCTTTTCAGTCACACACATATGAATACATACCATTTTTTTGGTCATGATTTACTTTACAAAAACAAGATTATATTAAACACTTCTTTTCTCCATCTAGCATTTCTCACTCGCATTACCTTGTGCTAATTCCTCAAAATAGGCTTGAGTAGCTTTAATTTGTCTTTCTTAATGTCTGCATACAATTTCCTGGTATAATTATGTACTATAATTTATTCAACCATCCCATTACTGATGAGCATTCACATATTTTCCAGTTTTTGCCATCACAAACAATGTTGCATAAAACATTTTTACATAAATTTTATGTACTGGGGCTTTTGTTTCTATATGATAGATCCCTGCAATTTGTAATTGCTGAGTCCAAGGAAATATATATTTTTCCATCTTAATGCAAGCTGTCAAATGGCTTTTTGAAAAGGCAGAAACACCTCATATTTTTACCGGCAATGTAGGAAAATCCCTTTTTCTCTACATGCCCTCAATAAATATCTAAATCAGTTAGTTCTGATTTATGTTATTTTCCTTATCAGTCTTGAGATAATTTCCTCCTTTTGTGCAAAGTGATGTCATGGAAGACAGAGCAGAGAGAGATTAAGAAAAAGCCATGGTGTCAGACAGTCTTCTCTGTATGGAGCTTCCATTTATTCAGCAAATACTTTTCAGGTACTTATTCTAGGTGCTGAAACTGTACAAGGCACTGGTCAAATTTTTAAAACTACACATAAGCCCATAGAAGCATGCAGCAAAATGTCTCTATTGAGGAAGGCCTAGGATCTGCTTTCTGTTAACGTGTGACTTCTTGAAACCTGTTTCCTGATCCAAAAAATGGTTTTGATGATACTACCCACACACTGGGATAGTTCTGGAAATTATGAGATGGTGCATGTAAACCACTTAGCACAATGTACAGCACAGAGCAAGCACTCAACAAATGGAGGGGTTGTATTATGACTATTATTATCATTATTATTAAAGATTTATGTAGAAAAATAGTGGATAATAAGACAAGTCAGGTAGGTTGGGGCCAGAATGGAGAAACCTTGAATATTCCATTAAGAAAATTCATCTTTAGATTATGGGTTCTCAAAAAGATAGTGATATGATGAAAATGCTATTCAAGGAGGATTTCCTGATCAGTCATTAATCTGGATAAATTAGTGATGAAGAGGCTAGCAGCAAAAAGAGAGTAAGAGGTATATAAGTTAGATGCTTCTTCTACAAAGCAGGACTGATATTTGAAATAGTTTTCTAAATGACATAGCATTGGCACTGACCAGTTAAAGCAGGCAACTGAGTCATCAGAATGGATACTGGCTGTAAACAACCCGTACTGCTGTATCAGCCCTATTCCTACGTGAGAGAGCACCTTCCAGAAAATGGCTTAAATAATTGTTTATAGCTCACATAAAAAGAAATCTGGAGGAAGATGGTTCTAGAGTTGGTTAATTGTTCAACCTACCAGAAACTGGCCCGGTCCACCCATATCCCTTAGAACGCACCGTCCAATGCACCCTGATCCAAAGGCTTCCTATGGCCAGTATCTGCAGCTCTTTACAGGTTCTCTCTGCCTGCAGGAGTATTCTCATCCCATGTGTAGGCCAGGCTGGGAGTACTAGGAGGTAACATCCTGAGACTAGTGCTCAGGTAATGCCTCATGGGAGTTGATGGATAAATACTCAGGTTTGCTGGCCCCTTGGGTGAGACAGCTGTGAAGTGTGTGCTGCACATTCTCGCCCAGGTCCCCAGCAGGACTGAGGCCCATTTGCCAAGGGCAAGAACCTACTCATTAGCACACAATCTGTGGCCTTCCTTCCTTTCTCTATCACTTCCCCATTTCCCTGCTGATGTTTTCCTAAGATTGTCCCCCAAATAAACTTCTTGAACTTAAATATTTGTCTCAAGAATGGCTTCTTGAAGAGGCAAACAGTATAGACTTTCACCCTGGAGTGTGCCTCACAAGATGGAGGCTCCAGACATTCTTCTCATTTTATCAGAGGAAAAGAAATACTTTCTGAAGGCTCACTTCTTCTCCTTGCATAGAGTTGGCCTTCATTGGCCACAATGGGGTCACATGTCCACGCCTAACCATACAAAGGAGAATGAGATGAACACTATGCCTTTAGGCCAATCAAGACTCGGATCCTGAGTACAGTAACAGCAAACACATGAATAAAATTAGAGTTATGTTACCAAGGAAGACCTGGGAATGACTCCTGGGTAAGCTTCAATGGTCTTTTCTAGAAAGGGCTTCTTTACTAACTTGGGCATGAGGCAATGAGAACGGCTACCCTGGTATTGGCCATGAAAATCTTCATCTAAATCCTGGACTGGATTCGTCCAGTGAATTATCAGTCTTTCATCTACTTAAAAAAGAATTTTTTTTTAATGCAAGTTTTAACATTCAACTCTGTGATTAACCTACCATGAATATGATCTGCATATTTCATATATGAAATGGGCTTGATAAACCTTAATTGCCCACAATAGGAAAAACATTTTTCATAATGATCAGGTATTCACACTGCTCTTTCCCATCATTTATCTGAGTGTTCAGAGTTATATTAGGACCAGTTAGGAGTAGAATTGCCATAGAACAGCCCTTGATAATACTGCATTAAGTATTAAGTATCCCCACAAACTTCCACATTGATACCTAATCCAGGCATAGCATGGCTGCCTAAACATCAATATTAATATTCAGACAATCTGTGTGGCTAAGACAGGCACTGATTGATGACTCAGGCCACAAAGGCTCTTTAGAGATGGAATCTAGAGTATATTCCTATTTTGTATGAATATCTAATGAAAATACCAAAGTTTCTTCTCTTGACAGCCAGGAGCTGGCTTCGGGTAGGCCTTTGACTCAGCATGGGACCTTAGCTGCCATTTTTCTTACTTAACGTTTCCTAAATCCCAGGCAACTGCACACTTCATCAAGATTATCTCCCCCAGGTGAGACCCCTCTGAGGAGGTCACCAAGAAAGACTTCCCCCTGGATGGGGCCTGTCAGGTATTTCACTGCAGTCGGGGGAGAGAGAAGAATGAGTGCTGGGAACACGGAGCTGTCAGCACACTGAGCATATCAGTATGTACTGAGCTCAGCTGCTGCTGCTGCAGTGGTGTGAGAGGCAGGAGGTGATAGAGTTCGCCTTCAGCCGGGGCTCTTTTATACTTGTTGGCATGGAAATAAATTGGTTTCACTTTTTATTTCCTCTTTAAAAGTCCTTTAAATTCTAACAAGCTAATGGAGCCAATTCCTTTTGTCACCCCAATCCAAGTCCATTAACACCCACCCCGCATTTCATCATAACCTCGTGCCCCTCTGTACGCCGGGCAATCATTCATGTTCAGCAGGAAGAAAAACCCAAAGGTGTCTGATAATTCCTGGCTGAGGCAGAGATCCAGTGAGAGGATGTCAGTTGGTTCAGAGCCCTTCAGAGACTGCCTGCTTGTCAATCTTGGCCTTGCTGCAGCCAGGAAGACAGGCCATTAGGAGGAAGCCACCACCTTTGGCCTTCACTAATAGTGGGAGTGGGTGGGCCAGGGGGGCAGGTAGAAGTGGGGAGCTGGGGAGAGGGCTTGATGAATCTCATCATTAGAAGAATTTTGAAACTTTTTCTCTGTGTTTTATCTTCCCTGCATGTGTTATTTTACCTCCTGTTTTTGCATGGTATTAATAGGAAAGCCCAGTAAGGAAGGCACCTGTGGCCCCGAACTAGAGAAATGGGAAAAAGCAGAGCAAAAGGATGAGGTCTCATCCACGCTGGTTTCAGAAGGAACAAAACCTGAGCCTCATGCTTTCCTGAGAGCTCGGTGAGTGGTAGCAGCTATAAGGAGAGAGGCTGACAGCCTAGCCGATGTGGCTCAGTGGTTGAGTGTTGACCTATGGACCAGGAGGTCACGGTTCGATTTCCAGTCAGGGCACATGCCTGGGTTGTGGGCTTGATCCCCAGGGTGGGATGGGTAGGAGGCAGCCAATCAATGATTATACCTCATCATTGATGTTTCTATCTCTCCCTCTCCCTTCCTCTCTGACATAAATTTAAAAAAATATTTTTTTTTAATGGAGAGAGGCTGACAAATGTAGCCTCTGAGATGTTTCTGGGGGAAAACAGCAAGCGGAGGAAGATGTCCTTGACCTCAGAAAAGTCTATGGAAATCACACCAAAGCCAGAGCTCTGGGAAGCGAAGCACTATGTCAATAGCAGCTGCATGAGTCTGTAAGTGTCGATGCACACCATTCAACATGTTACCCACTCCCTACTGAGCACTTGAAATGTGGCTGGCTGGAATTTAGATACTGACACGATTTTGAAAATGTCACACTGAAAAAAAAAAAAAGAATATCAGATATTCATTAGTTACTTTCATATTGCCTATGGAAATAAAAATGACTTTTAATATATTGGGTTAAATAAAATACGTTATTAAAATCCATTTCCCCTGTGCCTTTATCAATATTAACGTGGCTAGTAAAAACTTCTAAATTACATTATGTGGCTCACATTACTTGTCTATCGGACATCACTTGTCTAGGCAAAGAAACACAGAATTTCAACACTCTGGGGGGATGAGTTCTCATCATACCAAAACGTTGCCCTCCTCTCTGGACCCCCGAGCCTCCTGCTTTCCTGAGAAGCACTGGACTCGGCCTCAGCAGAACCGAGAGGTCGGAGAGTTTGGGCCCTGCCTGCTACTGACAACCAGCCTAGGGAACAAGCAGGGCTTTCACTTAATGTATTAACACTTCCTCTTGCCTCTGAAAAGAAGCAAGTTTGGGATAAGCTGAAGTCACAGGAAGTAGGAAGCTGGGAAAAGGTGTCAATTCTTCTCTGCCCCAATTATTTTTACTTTTGTGTTAGCTCCGCTTTGTCATGAAAATGTGCATCTTCTTGCTGACCTGACTGGGGCCAGGCAGTCTATTCCAGTAAGCGTGCCATCCGCTGTGCCCGGTGCTCTGCTTTCTGCATCGAGGCTCGAAGCTCAAAATCATCTCATTCCTCACTGTCCGGAGGCGATTTGCATAATCTGGAAACAAACTTTGTTCTATTTGCTCAAGTACTGAGGATTTTCTTTATCCTGACTTCTTACTGGAATATGCAGAACATCTTGTGAATTCTGGTTGATTGATAGGTTTTTATTTCAACAAGTCTTTTTTTTTTTTCAGTTCTGTGTGGTGTTTTGTGTTTTGTTCTGTTTTTAAGGAAACTCATTCACTTGGTTAACGAAAATTAATGGCTTATGCAAAGGTATTTATCAGACACCTTGCCCTCAATGAACTCCCAGATAATTGTGTGAGACAGGGTTGTTTGTGTGTGTGTTTTTAATTGCAGATACCACAGCAGAACTCATAACAGACCACAGAGGCAGGTAAAGGATGGAGTGATCAGTTTTTCCTCTGGAGAGTTCAGAAAAGGTTGTAAGGGCCCTTGAGTTCAGAACTCCCCCCCAACCCCCCCGCCCCGCGTCGCCCCCCCCCGCCCCTCCCTCCCCCCCCCCCTTCCCCGCCACTGAACCTCCCCTACACACTTACACTCCTGTTCCCAAGTCTGAGATCCAAACTAGCATATGTAGATGCCTCTAGCCCAGTGGTCGGCAAACTGCGGCTCGCGAGCCACATGCGGCTCTTTTGGCCTCTTAAGTGTGGCTCTTCCACAAAATACCACGTGCACACACGCATGTACAGTGCGATTGAAACTTCGTGGCCCATGCGCAGAAGTCGGTTTTCGGCTCTCAAAAGAAATGTCAATCGTTGTACTGTTGATATTTGGCTCTGTTGACTCATGAGTTTGCCGACCACTGCTCTAGCCATCTCCACGTGGGTGCCTCAGAGATATCTCAAACTTAACATGTACAAAATGCATCTCACTTTTTCCAAAAGGAAAACAACCCATCCCTTCCCTCTTAGCCCAGGGTTCCTTCAGTTCCCACATCTGAGTAAATGGCATCGCTATTCACTCAGTTCTAAACCACAGCCCTTATTCCTCCTCCTTCCTCTACACCACCCAGCCAACCCACCTGTGACTCCTGGCAATTCTGAGCCACCATCATCTCTCACATGGGCTAATCCAGCTGGACCCTGCAGGAACTCACTTCCTCCACCCCTCGCCTCTCCGTTCTAATTGCTAGGTCGCAACATACAAGAAATTCTTCAAATATAAATGAGGTCGGGTCACTTTGCTGCTCGCACCTATCAATGGATCCTAATTACACGTGACATAGCATTTCAAGCACGAATCTTAGAATCTGAAAAAACTTCTTAAACCGGACATAAAAGCACTGGCCAGGAAGGGAAATAAGAAAAATTGAATTACTCTGAAATTAATAACTTCTGTTCATCAAAGAGAAGTGAAAAATCAACCCACTGAATGAGAGGAGGTATTTGTGAAACATGTATCTAACAAAGAACTCATGTCTAGAACATTAAAAAAACGAAACTCAGGTATACCTATAAGAAAAACAGAGACAACTCAATAGAAAAATGAACCAAATACTTGAACAAAGGCTTGACCAAAGAGAACAGCTGAATGGCCAACGTACATGTGAAAAGGGGCTCAGCCTCTTCTGTCACCAGGGGCTGATGAAAGCCACACTGCAAGACCACTGCATCATCAAGAAAGGCAAGACAACAAGGCAAATGGAAAAATACCAAGTGTCGGAGGCGCTGTGAAGCAACTGGAATGCTCACACACTGCTGATGAGCATTTCAAAATTGGTTCAAAATGGCTGAAAAACTGTTTGGCGGTACCCATTAAAGCTGAATATAGTTATATCCTATGCCCCAGCAATCCTACCCTTAGGTACACACACACACAAACACACACACCAGAAATCTATACATACATACACACATATACCTAAAGACACATATAAGTTTGTTCTTAGCAGCATTAGTCATAAACATGCCCAAATTGGAAATTAACCAAATGTCTATTAATAGTTGATCAATAAATGTTGGTATAGTCACATAATAAATTATTCAATAGCAATGAAAATTATTTCAATCACACACAAAAAAATACGGTTGACTCTCAAGATCATACTCTTGAACAAAAGACAGCAAATGAGAGCTCGCTGTACGATTTGTTTATACTGCATTCAAACCAGGAAGAACTATTAAATGCTGTGAGATGTCAGGTTAGCGATGCCCTTGCAGGAGGAGGGCCCTGACCACTAGAACGAGGATAACAGGGTACTTCTGGGCTGCTGGCTGCATTCTAGTTCCTGACTTGAGTGTTGGCTACACAGGTATATTGTGAGAAAATTCATAAAATAATATTATGGTTTGTGTATGCATCTTAAACTTTAATAAATGGGTTTTTTGTTTGTTTATAATATATTTTATTGATTTTTTTTACAGAGAGGAAGAGGAGGGATAGAGAGCTAGAAACATCGATGAGAGAGAAACATCGATCAGCTGCCTCCTGCACACCTCCTACTGGGGATGTGTCCGCAACCAAGGTACATGCCCTTGACCAGAATCGAACCTGGGACCTTTCAGTCTGCAGGCCGACACTCTATCCACTGAGCCAAACTGGTCAGGGCAAATGTTTTTGTTTTTTAAAAAGAACTCAAACTTCTCACCAGAGCCTACAAAGTCCTACCCTTTCTCCAACCCCACCCTGAGCTCCTGTCCCCGTGCTTTCGCTACTCCAGCCCAGTGTTCTTTTTTTTTTTTTTTTAGTTTCTCAAATGCACCAAGTTCATAGCCATCTCATGCCACTTGCTTATTTGGTTCCCTTGTTCTGAATGCTCTCCCCAACCCTCATCTAGCTAGCTCCAATTCTCCTTGACACCTGAGCTTAGATGTCTCCGCTTCTTGGGCACCACAAAGTAAGTTTCCATCTATTATTTTCTACCTCAAGCCCCTGTTCTCTTCCTCCATAGCACCTATCACAACGTGCATTATTTTATTTGTCTGTGCAATTGCGGCAGGTGTTCTTCCTGGTCAGAATGTTAGCTCCACAAGGGTGTGCACTGTCTGGTGTGCAACGTAGTAGCTCAGAAACAGGGTGACCAACTCATCCTGGTTTCTCCAGGACTATCCTGGTTTTAAAATGTAAAGACCCACATCCCAGGCCACACCTCAGTCCTGGGGGAAATGACAGGTTGGTCACCAAAGTCAGAATGTAGCCTGCTGCCACTATAATAGTAAACAATCAATGTTGAACAAATAAACAAATTTTAAAAAGAGTGTCGTTCAGGTGAACAACAACAACAACAAAAAAGGAGCTGCTAGCTATGTAACACTTATTTTCCAAACCTGACACAGAAAGAAAGGAAAAGAGGTCAGGCTGGAGGGCCCCTGTACCCAGCAGGCCTTTGAAATGTGCTTACTGTATCTGATTACATATTGGTGTAATCTCATCATGTGTCGCGCTTTCAAAGTTGCTTCTGTGGGTGGTTGATGAACTCTCCCCAAGGCCTTTTTTGACTTCATGGGAAGCAACCTGCTGAAAGACAAAGTAACAGGCACTGCCTGCAAACACACTGGTCAAAACATTTCATTGAAATGATCGTGCTATGCTGGCGTCCTCAGCAAGTGGAAGCCCTTCAGAAAACTCAACATTATTCTGCCAGGTAGAGCGACTCTGCAGCCTCCGTCAGCACTGGGGATAATGCTCCCCCCCTCCAGTGTGTCCCTTTGGATTGCAGTCTCCTCAGCATGTGAGTGCAACAGTTTCTGAAATTGAAGTGATGACCTAAGCGTGTGGCTCTTCAGCTTTCACTCGCCTCTCCTTGTTAAGCCACCGGAAGCTCTGTTATGGCTCCCCATTAGCAGAACTGCTGCTTGACCCGGCACTCTGGGCTACTTGTACCTATGGAAGGGATTAGCAAGGCACGTTCAGCTGAAATGGAAGAGCAGCAATTTCCGTGGCTAGGAATTTCAAGTCAGTCCAATGGGAAATCAGAGGGCACCAATTAAAGGTACAGTCCACTTCCCCATGCACTCATTTTGGACTTACCCACATGACTTACTTCAACTAGTGCAGTGGTCGGCATACTCATTAGTCAACAGAGCCAAATATCAACAGTACAACGATTGAAATTTGTTTTGAGAGCCAAATTTTTTAAACTTAAACTTCTCCTAACGCCACTTCTTCAAAATAGACTTCCCCAGGCCGTGGTATTTTGTGGAAGAGCCACACTCAAGGGGCCAAAGAGCCACATGTGGCTCGCGAGCCGCAGTTTGCCGACCACGGTGCTACGCTAAACATCTCCATGCAAAGAGGCAGTGACTATGTTAGGCCTGATTTTGTAAGCCATGCCAAGGGGAAGTGATCTGCTTGGGCGGTGCATTTGAATCTAAAACAATCAGGAGAAAGAGAAAGCAGGTTTAAATGAAACAAATTGAGTTGAACATAGAAAAAGAGAAGACGGACCACTGTAACTGTAACAAATCCTGTAAATTCAAAGCCAGGATATAATGGATGGGTGAGGACAGAAACATAACAAAGCGTCCAAATCCATTTGAATCACCCAGGCTCATTGGGTAGAAAAGAGGGGTGTGAACCACAAGAGGATGCTGTGTAAGGGTCTCTAAGTCACTTATCTCTCTGCTCATATAGCCTAAGGCTTTTACCTAAAGCAAGGGCCACTGGAATTATCCCCACATTTTAAAAATGTGGATCTCTATGGAAAGGGTGGAGTTAATCAGATCCTTTGGACCATAGAACATCATCATGATCAGTTTGCACAAGGCCCTTCTCTTGATTTATTTCTTTATTTACTTACTCTCTTTTATTGCCTTTCTCTTTCCTGTTTCCCTCCTCACCAGCAACGATTTTCATGTTTTTAAAGTACCTGTGGTAAATATGTACGTCTATTTTCTCCGCAAGCATTTTTATTATATGTAGACAAATTAGGCTATACATCTCATTCTATTTCTTGCAATTTCTATGAAGCACTAGCTTTTTAATGTCCATCCCATTTCATCTAACTGCTGCATGCCATCCATGTGCACAGAGTACATTTTGACTACGTGTTCCCCTGTTGGTGGAATTGCTTCCCACTCCTCACCACCACAACAATGCTGGGATGGCAACGCCTCTACACACCCCTACAGACCAGAGTGGGGATTCTCTGGGCACAGAGCACACATAGACTTCTACAACCAAGAACACCAGGTTACTCTCCAGAGTGCTCCACCAGTCTACACGCCCACCAGCTGTCTCCCCCATCCAGATGTCTGTATTTTGCCAGTGTAATAGGTGTCAAGTGATAACTCAATTTTTGTTTTACTTCTACTTTCTTTACTTACTAAAGAGCTTGCATATTCTTCATACGCCTCTTAGCCATTTGTGTTTCCCTCTTCTATAAATTGTCTGCTCATATCTTTTGCCTATTTTTCTTCTTTTGGAATGTGGGTTGTTCTTGTTGATTTTTTAAAATTCTTTACGTAGTATAGAAATTGTCACTTGTTAATTTACACATTGCAAATATGTTCTCTGTTAACTTTGCACATGTCATCCGTAATTGAACAGAAACCATTCATTAAATTCCCAAGTTCAATTTTCAAAATAGCTAGTATAAAGCGACTAGAGGCCTGGTGCATGGATTCATGCACAGGTGGGGTCCCTCAGCCTGGCCTGTGCTCTCTCACAATCCAGGACCCCTGGGCCAAAACCAGCAGTCTGACATCCCCCTGAGGGATATAGCAGTCCCAAAGTGGCAGGCGGCTGGGGAGAAGCCTCAGTCGGGGCTGGGCGCAGCTCCACAGCTGCTCATCCCGGCCCCGCTGCCCCTGCCGCTGCTACCACAGAGGTGGGAGAGGCTCCCACCGCCGCAGCTGTGCTCACCAGCCATGAGCCCGGCTTCTGGTTCAGGGGCTCTCCCCCTGTTGGAGCACACTGACCACCAAGGGGCAGCTCCTGCATTGAGCATATGCCTCCTGGTGGTCAGTGCACGTCATAGCGACCGATCATTCTGGTCATTCGGTCCTAACGGTCACAGAGGCTTTTATATATATAGATATTGGGGAAGTTGGGCATTGTTTATATGCTTTTTAAAAATATTTTTATTGATTATTTTAGACAGAGAGAGGAAGGGAGAGGGAGAGGGAGAGAGAAACTTCGATGTGAGAGCAGAGCATAGATTCACTGCCTCCTGCACATGCTCTACAGGGGATTGAGCCCAAAACTCAGGCATGTGCCCTGACCGAAATCAAACCAGCAACCTTTTGGTGCAGGGGTCAATGCCCAAGCAACTGAGTCACACCAGCCAGGGCTATACACTTTTTAAAGTAAGTAACAGAATATGTCCTAAGCGAGCATTACTTGTTTTTTGGCTTTTGTGTTTTAAGTGGCATTAAGTAGGACTCAAATATTTATGACTTGTGGTAAGGATAGCAGGCAGTTGGCTGGAACCAAGAACTGGACAAGAGTCTACACTAAGTTTAGACACAGTCAGGAACTGAGGTATCTTCCCTTTCCTCCCTACCAATCTTTCTACATCTGCCTCACCCATGTCTTCAGACTTGCTTTCTTCATTGTCCTATGTATTGCTGTCCCAAGCTCCTGAATTTCTAAGTCTTCAATTCAGAAGGCTCACTAGTAATTAGCCTTCTCATTCCCAATACCAAAATCCTGGGATAGGATCTGCTAGGTCCGACTATCCAATCAACAATGGCCAACAAGTGGGTCAAGGCTTCGAGGATGCACTAATGTGGTAGCAGCTCTCAGAAAAGGAAAATTAGGATTGTACCAATAACACATAAAGTCTGATTTAAAACATAAAGTTGGCACATAAGTGGTTGTTATGGTTGTGCGGGATTTGTCTTAACATCTAACAGTACTTCCTGCCTTATTCTCTCTGCTGAGATCAGAGGGTACCAACAGCTCTGATTCCTGGACCAGCTATGGGTCTCGCTCTTTTGTGAGTGACCCTTTGTCCTATAGGTGCCCCTGATAGTTGGTGATGGGTCCTGATATGTCCCAGTCAGCCCAATGAGATGTTCCTACTTCCTGACTATATTCATGTATCAAAACCTGTGACTCTTGGTCCCTAAGTTCTGAATGGATAAAACATTCTGTTTTTTTCCATGGAAAGCATCCTCTCTAAAGAGCTTCATGGTCTCTAGAGTCAAACTATAATAGCCAAATAAATATATATTTCACCCTGTTATTCTATTACAAATATGATTCCACATCTGTGTATATTAGACAGCATGTGCATATATTATGAATATTATACTTTCTTTTATATACACACTAGAGGCCCGGGGCATGACATTTGTGCACTGGAGCAGGGGTTATCCCTCAGCCCAGCCTGCGCCCTCTCACAGACTGGGACCCCTCTGGGATGTCCAACTGCAGGGAGCAGGCCTAAGCCACCAGTTGGACATCCACCCGAGGTATCTTTAGTGCTGCCATGAGGCGGAAGAGGCTCCCGCCACCGCCGATGTGCTCACCAGCCATGAGCCTGGTTTCTGGCTGAGTGGTGCTCCCCCTGTGGGAGTGCACTGACCACCAGAAGGCAGCTGCTGCGTTGAGCGTCTGCCCCCTGGTGGTCAGTGAACATCATAGCAACCAGTCATTTGCCATTTGGTCAATTTGCATATTAGCCTTTTATTATATAGGATATTCTAACAAAACTGATTAATACTGTTGAGTTCTCATTATAAGTCAGGTACCAGGCTAAGTGATTAACATTTACAATTGCCACTCAACACTTAAAATCCTCATAATAACTATAATCGCCACAGCAACCCTATGAGGATTTATTATTATTCCCAATTTTTAAGAAACCTGAGAGGAAGATGATTAAGTAACCTGCAGAGAGTTGCAACGTAGTGAGTGTAAAGCCCAGATCTAGATATATGTGGTGACCAATCTTTATTCATCATCACAACACAGTACTCCATGCTTATATAAGTACATATGTGATATTTTTTGCTTGTTATTCACTGCTTTGTTGTTGCTATTATTATCTACCTTGGGTTCAAAAGGCAGTAACTACTTTCTATTTGCTTTTGTACCTCATGTCTCAGTTTAGATGTATATCCTCCTATCTAATAAGGAGGGAATATGCTAATTGACTGACACGCCCTCAAAGATGGCGGTGCCCCCAGGCACAAAATGGCGGCACCCAGTCCCTTCAGCCCCGTCAGAGCAGCAGGCATGCAGCACAGCCGTGCCCACCCCCAGGCGGATCTGGCCACTCCTCGTGCCTGCCTCTAGAGTCCCCCAGTCCCCTGAGCCCCCCAGCAGCCCAGAGCTGGCCCGAGGCACAGGCAAGCCTCAGATGGTGCCTGCCCAGCCACCCAGGGCCGCCCAAGGCTCAGGTAACCAGGGCCGGCCAAGGCTTGTGCTGCCGGCAGTGGCAGCAGCAGAGGTGTGATGGGGGCGTCGCCTTCCCCTGATTGCTGGGTCGCCTCCCGCCCCTGAGGGCTCCTGGACTGTGAGAGGGGGCAGGCTGGGCTGAGGGCCAGGCTGAGGGACCCCCCACTCCAGTGCATGAATTTTCATGCACCGGGCCACTAGTGGGATTATAAATCCAAAGGATAAAAGCATGCCAACAGCATATAATGCTTCATTTGAACACTGAAGGAAATGGTCTGTATACAAACACAATGCCTAAGGACATTTAAGTGAAACACAGAAGATGTGGAAGGATGGGAAATGAATGAACCCAGCCAAAAGGAAGAGGTCCTTGGAGTGCAGGTGTCACGCATCTTCTGAAGAGCAGAGCACAGCATGGAGGAGAATTCCAGGCTCCGGGAAGGCCAAGTGACATGACATTAATTGAAAGCACCTCCTACTATATATCAGGCACTGTGCTGAGGGCCCCCTTGGGCACTTCATTTAAAGATCAGAAAAGCACCTTTCCTAAGTGCCGTCGATACCCTGTTTTACACATGAGGAATAGAGGTTCAGAGAGATGAAATGACAAGTGCCAGCTAGGAAGTGGCAGGATCAAAATTCAACCTGGGACTATATGACTCCAGAGTCCAAAGCTTCGAGCCACTCTGTATCAAACTGCCATGAAGTGGTGATCCTCTGTCAGAAATAGAGTTCTAGCCGGTGGAAACACTGTGCTGCCCATGGAGCCTGAAACTGAGCAATGAGATATACTAGTAATCCCTCTCACTGACTGCTAGGCTCTTTTCAAATCGTCAAATTTCCAAGAATTGTTTTTTATCACAGGACAAGAAAAGCAACCGAGGAAAGGATAATGAGTTTACGTCTGCCAAACTGAAAGGAGCTATTCAAGAGAGAACCCGGAGCAACTCCATTTCCTGGCCTAGAGAAACTCCATTGGTTACATTTTCCAAACAACTTATGTTTGATTTTTAGTTGTTTAGAAAATGAAGACAAAATTAGAGAACTATTGTTTCCTGTCCTTAGAAGCTAAGAATTTTTTATTTTTGTTTTTCAACAAGACTGAGACCTTCAAAGTGGCTAAAAATTCTCTGCATTACTTGGGGTATCAGAAAAATTACCTGGGTCACCCTTGATTAACATTATTGCTCTTGGGAATGTGACATTCATACCAGTATTTTTTTCTTTATTTCCCCATCCAGACAGGGTATGAGGCCCTCTACTGTACACCATTTAAGTTTCATAGTGCTATTTGCTATATCAGACATGATTTCACATGTCTAAGCCTTAGGTTTTTGTTTGTTTGTTTATTTGTTTGTTTTTAAAGATATATTTTATTGATTTTTCACAGAGAGGAAAGGAGAGGGATAAGAGAGCTAGAAACATCGATGAGAGAGAAATATCGACCAGCTGCCTCCTGCACACCCCCCACCGGGGATGTGCCCGCAACCAATGTACATGCCCTTGACCGGAATCGAACCTGGGACCCTTTAGTCTGCAGACCGACGCTCTATCCACTGAGCCAAACCGGTTTCGGCAAAGCCTTAGTTTTTATAGCTGCAAAATGGGCATTATACTTCTTACAATGTGTTCTTGGTGAGCCTAGAAATGATATAGTGGAGACTATGGAAGATGCACAATAAACAGGAACTTTAATTTCTGCCCTCAAATAGTTGGTCTAAATAACAGGTGGAAATGTCTGCCCACAGAAGCATGAAAGAGGAGAGGCCCTTTACCATAGCAAACATCATAGGTACTCAATGACTATTTGATGAGTGAATAAAATGGAAGGGTGAACTGTTTGCAACTGTCACACATATCCTAAAACCTGGCTTGGTGTCTCAGAATTTAAATTCATGACATTAGCCCTAATTCACAAAAATTCACCAAGAATGAGAGCAGTTTAGTCTAAAAGCCTTGTCCATGGTTCAGCTTCTCTCTGGCTTTAAAGAGCATGATTTAAGGCCAATTGCAAATGGTGACATGGCCCATACAGTGTTAGATTGAAAGCACCAAAAGTAATGGACCTAGCCAGTTCACACTGTGACCACCAGAATGACTCTGTTCTCTCAGGGAGAATAACAGATCTCCATGAAGGAAGATCTGAGGTGGCCACCCTCAATGCTATCTGGCCCTGATTTTAAAACACTTTATTCAAATCAAAGCCACTCATCGCACCTGGATGTTCAACTGGGCTCCAACACTTCCCATCAAGGAAGTGATGCATGAAATGCCATCCAGGAATTTAAAAATTGCAGGAAGAAAGAGAGTCAGGCAAAGACTAAGGAGCCTGAGAGAAATCCCCACGCTGGGGTTTGCAAAGCCACACAGAAGTTCAGATCCCGCACTTAGCAGGAAAGATGTAGTTGACTGTCAGCCATCAAGCCTGGTTTGCGAAGCTGTCAGTCACTGCGTGAACTACTAACTCATGGCATGAACTGGCCATGTCCTAGGAGGATTTCCACAAAATGAAAATCCAGATCTAAAAAATGCCAGCAAGCCCAAGGAACATTGGAATTCTTAAAAATACTGCTCTACCAGCACTCCAAAGCTATATGGGTCCCTTCCCTTGTCTCTTTCTCCCATTTCCTCCTCCTTCTCCCTCTTGCTTTCCCTTCCCTGTCTGTCCTTATCTCCTTCCCACAGTTTTGAGAGACTTACAGAACTGAAGAAACAAAGGAAAGTAATACAGAACATAAGCTTGCTAGAGAGAGCTTCTATTTACCTGACATCTGAACTTCTTTAAAACTCACGTACATGAATTTGTTTTCTTTTCTTTCCTTTTATGAGAAAAGGTCTACCAGCTAGCTAATGTGGAAGATTAATTTTTAAATCTATTAATTTGAGAAAGACATAAGACACAAGTTCAATGTAGATTCAAAACCAATCTATCCATCTACTAGTATATCTAACTAGCTATCTACTCATCTATCTGTCTAGTTGTCAACAAAAACTTCCAAAGCACAAACTTCCGTAGACCAGGCTCTTCTCTCCTCTCTGCCCCTCACGGGTTCCACTACAAACTCACGGTCTGCAGCCTCCACTGAACCATCGGTGCTGCTTGCAGCCTTCCTACGTTTCTGTGGTCAGCACCTTCTCTCGCTCTCCACACCAGCAAATGTCAATCTTCATACTCATCAAAGCTTCTACCTTATCACCACCCTCTTTACTCACTTCCTCCTTGCCAGAGAAAATAGAAGCCATCAGGCACGAATTTCCTCAACCACCTACCCCAAACTCACCTGCCTGGGTCCCCATGCCATTCAATGTGACCTTTTCAAGACACCTACCCTGTAGATCAACCCTCCTCTTTCCAGAGCTTCAACTTCTCCCTTTCTACCAGTTCTTTCTCCATCAGCATTTAAATATGCTTCGGGTTATTCCATCTTGAAAGCAAACCAGCAGACACACCAAAGCCCTCTCCATGGGCTGGTTCTTCCAGATTTGTCTTCCTCTCTCTTCCTGCTTATGGAAAGCAGAGCCTACACTCATTGCCTCCACTCTCTGTTCTCCAATTAGTTAGGAGTTTGGATTAAAGCAGACTGAATTCAGAACTGTTCTTCTCCCAATTGACTAATATGATCATGGGCATAATATTTAACCTCTCTCCATCTCAGTTTTCTCATGTAACATGAAGTTAGTATTAATTCTAAGTATTTGGTTGTTGTAAATATAAAAGATGGCAATATTGGTAAAGAACATAGCACAGTGTCTGGCACATAGTAAGCTCTCAAAAATGTAGCTATTAATAGTATTTAATCCTTAAAACTTTGTAATCTGTCCTCTTCCTCTGCCATTTAACCAACATTCCTGTTCCTGAAAAACTTTTTATTGCTAAATTAAAAAATGATTTTTCAGAATTATCTCACTTGATCTCATTGACACAATTATTTGTTTCTTAATCAAACAAGTTCTCTGTCCACTTCTCAGTCTCCTTCCTCTAACAATGCAATACTTGTAAATGTTCCTCAGACTCTCATCCTCCACCCTGCCTGTTTTTCACACTCTTCGCACTCCCTTAGTGATCTCACGCATTCCTGTTTATCCTACAGACTGACAAAGTCCAAATCTGTATCTGTGGTCCAGAATTTTCTCCCAAACTCCAGACTTCATAATCCAACTACCTGTAAGGAATCTTTACTAAGATGGTTCACAGACATTTCAAATTGTCCCAAGTGGATGTTATCATCATCCACCTGTCTTCCTGTGTGAAGCATCACTCATCCAGTCGACACTTCCAGAAACCTTAATGACACCTGTTTCCTTCAGTCCCCTCCACATCCGATTCTACTTCCAATATGCCTCAATCCATTTGTCTATTTCCATTCCTATGGGGGCACTGCCACACTCAGCAGGTTACTGTCTCCTGTCAGTGTCGCTATCAAAAATTTCCAACTGACACAGGTGTAGGGGTTCAGAATGAGCTACCCCAAGATGTGCCTCCGTGGTGTGTTGATTATCTTGAGTTAAAGGCAACCAAGACCCTGCAGGCTCAAGAGAAACTTCTGGCCCTTCTTAACAATGTAGAAAGATTTAAATTAGGAGCCTGGCCTATGATAAGAGTGATCATTAGAAATGAGTTACCTATCTCTGTGGCAGAGAAAACTAATAATTACTGAACATGTGCTCTTCCTGCAATTCCCTTCTGACGCTATAAGGTGTGTTACCTCATTGCTCGCTCAGAATGTCTTATATACATCAATTTCCCTTTCTGTCTCTGAACCTCTCCTGTGTGTGAGGTCCCCAACTCTCTCATGTATGTGGAGTTTCCATAGATATGTATGCAATTAAATTTGATCATTTTCTCTTGTTAATCTGTCTCCTGTCTATTTGATTATTAAACCAACCAAAAGAACCTTGAGGGTAGAGAAAAGGTCCTTCCTCCCCTACAGAGACATTGCATATCTCCTAATCTCTCTCTCTACCCTATAGCCAGAGTGAGCTTGGTTTATCTATTTTATTTGAGGTAGGTTTTAAAAACATAGAAAAGTACAATGAATGAAAAAACAAACACCCATAGTCCCACTACCCATAATTAACAGTGAGGCTTTTAAAATTAAAATTATTTAGAAAATCATGTTTCTAAAATTAAATCAATTTTAATATTAAAATTATAACTAGTTTGCAATTGCCCAAAGGCTCCTACTTGTCCTTGGCATTAAGTTCAAATTCAGTTGCAAGGCTGACATGACTCTATAATTTCCAGTCTCTTCTTACCCATACTTCCCCACTCAGCAATCCGAAGTGCAGATCACAGCAATCTATTTTTGTTTCCCCCAAAATACCAAGCCCCCTCTCCCATCCAAGCCTTTCCACATTGGAGGAGGAAGGGCAGTAAAGGGATAAGGAAATGCCTGAGTAAGGGAAAGAAGCAGAAATGAACACTGGAAGGTAGTTGGCAGTCAGCCCATAGAACTGATGTTCAGAGCAATACCTTAGATCATGCAAGGGACAGCATCACAGAGTCTTAGGTTGCTCAAAAATATATTTAAATCCAGTCTCCCCTGCCTCTCACTCCTGAACTTACTCATCATGCCTTCCAAAAAACCTGTATTTGAAGGGTAGTAAAGTATATATACTATATGTTTTGCATCTTATGGATGTTTAATATATTCAAAGGAGAGTATATAACACAAGAAGATAGATTATTATCATTCTCAAAGGCTCCTGAAAGGTAGAAATCTTTCCCCTGACATGCCTCCTAGGGGGTAGCGGTGATCTTTGAATGGAAAAAGAAAGAAGGTCAGCAACTAAATTAAGCAGTCCTTTTCATGGAGGAAGCATCCAAAGGTTTCTGGCAATTCCTTTGTTTTATGGAGACAGTTAAAAGGAAACCAGGAAGGAAGAGAAATCTTTCCACTTCTCGTGACATGCCTTGAGAATTGTCTTATTTTAAGAAAACATTGATGTTTCAGTTACAGTAAATGATGCCTAGAAAATGGCATGGCCATTGTAAACCAGAATTCTCTAATTTTAGTCTGTATTGAAGTCCATCATCAAAGATATGTACATCATGAAATGCCTGATGACATTTGGCTTGGTAGAAAAATTAGTGGAAAAGTAGCACATCCTGAAACCACACTACCAGAACTACTTATGAAATGGGTAGCTAGCGTAGAAGAAAAAGGATTATACAAATAAGCTGCATAATCCTCAAAGTTGTGATGGAAATTTCTGTGGATGATTTAAGATGAAAACTGTTATTTTTTAAATGTTTAATAGTTGTTAACTGGTCACAACTCTACTTTTACAATGATTTTTGTAAAATATGAGAAGAAAACAGAATGAACTCATTGCTTATTTTTTAAAGTCATAATGAAAGGGACAGGGAGAGTCGGACCTGCATTACCACCAGTTGTCCACCATCCAGAACTGAAATGTCAGTGCTGACATGTACACATAAGGAACTGTTGGACATTGAAATGGGGTCTCAAAAGAACTGTTGGCCCAGAAAGAAACTCACTACAGACCGATTCATTTGCCTGTCACCATAACCATTATTGCTTGTCTCATTTTCGGTTCTTATAAGTGTATTTCTAAGAGCACATGATCTCACTCATCTAGGGGAAATAATGAACAACATAGACTGATGAACAAGAACAGACCCAGAAACAAGGAGGCATGAATCAGACTGTCGGGCCTCGGGGGGAGGGTAGGGAAGGGTGGGGATAAAGGGAGAGATCAACCAAAGGACTTGTGTGCAGACATATGAGCCCAACCAGTGGTTAAGGACAACAGGGGGGTGGGGGCATGTGTGGGGAGGGGGGTGGGATGGAAATGGGGGGACGAGGACAAATATGTGATACCTTAATCAATAAAGAAATTAAAAAAAAAAAAGAAAGGGACAGGGAAGAACATCTGTGAATGACCTCTGTATATTATCTGGGGTTTTTGTTTGGGGCTTGATTTTCTCCATTACATATGAGAACTTCCTCCCTACCACCACACACACACACCACTTGGAGGAAAATTATTCTCGAATAGAACTGACTTTCTGTAGAGTGAAATAATTTTTTCAACAACAACAACAACAACAACAACAACAACAAAAAAAATATATATATATATATATTGATTTATTTTATTGAAGGAGAGAGAGAGAAACATCAATAATGAAAGAGAATCATTGATTGGCCGCCTCCTGCATGCCCCACACTGGGGATCAAGCCCGCAAACTGGGCACATGCCCTGACCAGGAATTGAACTGTGAACTCCTGGTTCATGGGTCAATGCCCAACCACTGAGCCACACCATTGAGGCAAGTGAAATATTTTTTTAAGTGTTGACATTCCACTCATGTAAAAAATACATTGCCTTCTACAACAGGTGTTTTAGAAAAATAAATGTATGTTAAGATTGATGTCATAATTTGTAATGAGAGATTAACATAGATGGTTCTAACAAGGACTCTAAAATATCTTTTATTATTTAGAAATTTATAACATTATGCACACACCCTCAAAAAGGAATACTTCCAAGCTCATTCTATGAAGCCAGCATCACCCTAATACCAAACCCAGATAAAGACAACACAATGAAAGAGAATTATAGGCCAATATCCCTCATGAACATAGACACTAAAATCTTCAATAAAATTCTAGCAAATCAGATCCAGAATTACATCAGAAAGATCCTACACCATGATCAAGTAGGATTTATCTCAGGGATGCAAGGATGGGACAATATCCACAAATCAATAAACGTGATACATCACATAAACAAACTGAGAGATAAAAATCACATAGTCATATCAATTGATGCAGAAAAAGCAGTTGACAAAATCCAAAACCTTTTCTTGATAAAAACCCTCAGCAAAATGGGAATAGAGGGATCAAACCTCAACATAATAAAAGCCTTATATGACAAACCTACAGCCAACATCATACTCAATGGGCAAAAACTAAAACCACTTCACCTAAGAACAGGAACAAGACATGGATGCCCACTTTCACCACTTCTGTTTGACATAGCACTGGCAGTACTAGCCATAGCAATTAGACAAGAAGAAGAAATAAAAGGTATCCAAATTGGAAAAGAAGACGTAAAACTGTCATTATTCGCAGATGACATGATACTGTACATAGAAAACAATAAAGACTCCATAAAAAATTATTAGACTTAATAAATGAATTCAGCAATGTAGCAGGATACAAAATTAATGACAAGAAATCTATGGCATTTTTATACACCAATAGTGAACTTACAGAAAGAGAGATTTAAAAAACAATCCCATTTATCATCGCACCAAAAAAATTAAAATACCTAGGAATAAACTTAACTAAACAGGTAAAAGACCTGTACTCAAAAAACTACAGGCCACTGAAAAAAGAGATAGAGGAAGACATAAATAGATGGAAGAACATACCGTGTTCGTGGATTGGTAGAATCAACATCATTAAAATGTCCACACTACCCAAAGCAATCTATAGATTCAGTGCACTCCCCATTAAAATACCAATGGCATATTTCGCAGACCTAGAATGAACGCTCCAAAAATTCATCTGGAATTGAAAAAAGACCCCGGATAGCTGCAGCAATCCTGAGAAAGAAGAACAAAGTAGGAGGGATCTCAATACCAGATATCAATCTGTATTACAAAGCCACAGTTCTCAAAACTGCCTGGTACTGACAGAAGAACAGACATATAGACCAGTGGAATAGAATGGAGAACCCAGAAATCGACCCAAACCACTATGCTCAATTAATATTTGACAAATGAGGCAAGAACATACAATGCAGTCAAGACAGTCTCTTCAATAAATGGTGTTGGGAAAATTGGACAGATACATGCAAAAAAAAAAAAATGAAACTAGACCACCAACTTACACCATACAGAAAAATAAACTAAAAATGGATAAGGACTTAAACGTAAGACAGGAAACCATAAAAATAATATAGGGATCCACAGGCAGCAAAATCTCAGACACATGCCGAAGCAATATCTTCACCGATACAGCTCCTAAGGCAATGGATACTAAAGAGAAAATAAACAAAGGGGACTGCATCAAAATAAAAAGCTTCTGTACCACAAAAGAAACTATCAACAAAACAAAAATTTCAATCCTCCAAGCACAGTTCTAAGGAGATGTACTCAAAGGTGTCAGTTATCCCTAAGTGATGATTCAAACTACATGGTGAAGTCAATAGAAAACTGAGGAAAATGCAGGTTATAAGAAAGAAGATTTTGGGCCCTAATTGATTTGGCTCAGTGGATAGAGCATCGGCCTATGGACTGAAGGGTCCCAGGTTCGATTCTGGTCAAGGGCATGTACCTTGGTTGCAGGCACATTCCCAGTGGGAGGTGTGCAGGAGGCAGCTGATTGATGTTTCTCTCTCATTGATGTTTCTAGCTCTCTATCCCTCTCCCTTCCTCTCTGTAAAAAAAAAAAAATCAATAAATATTTTTTTTTTTTTAAAAAAGAAGATTTTGGAAAATTCAACTTCAGTATGGTAGACAAGTCCATGCAGTGAGAGCACTGAGTGTACATTATACACACATGTGCACATAGAATATTTCAGAAACACAATAAGGAATTCAGATCATTGTGAGCTAATGTTTGTATATAAAAACATCACCTACTGGAAGAGATCAAGCTAGTGCCTTAGAGATAGTAATATTCATAAATACAGAAGTTACTTATTTACTTCATTTGGGCCCTGTGCCATGCCATGGGGTCCTTTACAATCATGATCTCACTTATTCTCCCAACAACCATATTTAGTAAATTTTAATATGCTCATTTTACAGATAAGAAAACAGAGGTGTGCTTCATCACCAAATTACCACATAACTTTGGGGAAAAAAAGCATCAAGGTCCCTTTTTTCCCAGTTGTAATTATTTCATGAGGGCTAGCTTCCCAATGTCAGTAGAAATCAAATTTGGTTTTATGTTAAATCTGATAGTTTATTCCAAGGAATTTATAACTGAACCACAGAGAATAACATGTTTTTATCTAATTAGAGTCCCTTCTTTCACAACAGTATACTTTACTTTAAGAGCTAAGGGTAAATATTGCCTAATCCTATATAATAAAAGCGCAGTATTCAAATTGTCCCCTCAACCGGGAGTTCTCTCCGGAATTCAACCAGGGGGCGGGGCCGGCGGGGGGACTGGAGGGAGTACCTGGCTGGCCACTGTCAGGTGCTAGGGACCCTACCAGTGCATGAATTTTGTGCACTGGGCCTCTAGTATTCTTATTAAAGTTTATTTGAGTAGGATACACAGATAGAGCTGGTGTTGAAATACAAATGATTCTGGACAGTTCAGCACCTTTCCCTCAAATTTTCATTAGTTTTACAATTCAATTCAACAAATGTTACTCTAGCACCTACATGTCAGACATAGGAAATACAATACTAAGCTGGCAGACATGGCCTCTAGCCCTCACAGAATTTTCAATACTGTCAGGGAGATGATGATTAAGCAAGTAACTCCAATATAATGCTGTAAGTGCTATAGAAGGTGACAATCAGGAGATTATGGGCGAATATACAAAGGTAAGGAAAAAAATCTGGGAGGAAAATGACACCTATGCTGAGACTTGATGTTAACCATATGTGAAGGAAGTAGGATAAAGATCATATTAGGTCTTAGAGTTGAACATGGTGTGTTCAAGAAAGTCACTCTTAAAACAGGTACCATGATGTGGTTGGTGGGAGCACAGAGGTGGGGAGGGTGAGGAGGAAGACACAACACAAGATGTTAGAGAAAGAGATGGGCAAGGGTGGCAAAAATAGGGCTGGAAATTCAATCAGGAGGCAAATCATAAGACTTTGGTGTGCCACTTTAAGAAAGATGGGCTTTATCCAAAGAGTGATGGAGAACCTAAGAAGGACCTTCATCAGTATCTACTCATTTTAACTCCCCTTCTGTCTTCAGGATCAAGTATAATTCCACTCCAACCTCTTGTAACTAAAACTTTTAGCCTCACCACATGTTAAAAATTCCTAAAGGTTTTCTTCTGCAGCAGACTGTAATTATCTAGAAAAAGTAACTCCCTAATATCTAGGACTTTCCCATTCAGTTAGCACTCTCAGCTCCCTACCTATTCATCACTACAGTATTCCCTGTATCCCAATTCAAGGAGTAGAGTCCTTCTAAGCCATACAGAACTAGAAGGGAAGATGATAATTACTCAGCACCTGTAGCATGAACCCACATAACTAATCTGCCTCTACAGTGCATTTCTCTCCTAAACCATTACCTTTAGCTAATTATTTTTTGAAGTTAGAGCTTTTATATAACCTGAAGCTATTAAGTGGAATTATTATTTAGCAGGTATCACCGATACTGTGTTAAATTAAAAACGATTCCCTCTTTAAAAGTTTAAAATTACAACTATATTATGCCAGAATACAACTTCACAGCACACTCTTAATAGGTCAATTTTTAAAAAAAACACCTTAAATGTAAAGTGTGTTCTCTACAAGTTTTTTTCTTCTTCTGGACAAAGAGAAAATTCTTAGTGAGAAAGTGGAAATGCTTTTAGAGTGAAACAACCCAAAACAAACACACACACACACACACACACACACACACACACACACATGTCTGCATTTGATGACTGAACTGTAATAAAGAAAAAGTTGTTTAAAGGGGGCAGGGAATATCTAAACAAATAATATCCCAATTATTTCAAATATCATCCAGGAGGGAATTTCCACTAACATATGCTGCAATTTGCCACAGGCAAATGAGAGCCTCTAATTCAGAACATAAGCTGGGCTTCCACCTATAAAAATTCTACAAGCAATAGCATGCCCTGGCTAGAATAACAATGCATGACTTGTGGCTGAAAACATTCCGCAGGTCAACAGATGGCTCTCTTCTGGGGGTTAAAGACAGGCAGGCATCAGGCTTCCTGACAACAGTGAAATACTGACCCGAGGAGGAGAAAGTCAGAGGCACCAGCCCAGGGAGCTGACATACCTCTTGTGAAGTACACCGTTTTCTGGACATGGAATTTTCCCCAAAACACAGTACAAAGCTATTGCTTTGTTACAGAGGCGTGTCAAGAAATTTGTAAAACAGGAACCACTGGTGCAAGTAAAACTCCATGACTTCTTTTTAGTACACTGAGAGAAGTAGCTCTTGTTTGTCTCAGAAGTTCAATGTTTGGACTCAGAAGCTAAATCTTGTTGCTGTACATCTAGATTTTGACGTGAGGTTTGTCCCTCTGGCATATTCCAAACCAAAATTCCTTATTTTCCAAATGTAGATCTTTACCAGTACCAGGGGGTAAATAACTCTGCTAACTGACCATGACCTTCTGCTTGGTCCGGTGAGCAGGCTTAGCCCTCTGGACAGGTACTGCCACCCCCAATGTATGAAAACTGAACTCATTGTCCTCCCTCTAAAACCTGTTAGCTTCCCAAACTGGTGACTGATAAGCAACCATCCACCTCCACTGTGCAATCCAGAAATCTAGGTGTCATCCTTGCCTCCCTCTCCCTTAATTCTGTGGCCAGTAACCAACTCCTGTCACTTTGACAGTCTGGATCTCTCCCCAGTCTGTCTATCTCTCTCTAGCTTCACTGCCACCTCCCAGATCCAGCTTGTTGTCCTGAATTATGCAACCTGAAGCTATGGTGGTCTTTCCCATCACAGCTCAGATCGAGTTTCTCTTGCTTCAAACCCTTCTAGTGGCTCTCTATTGCTTTAGAACGAAGTCCACACCCTGGCATTGGAGGCCCTTACCTTAATCTGAATCCTCATATTTTGCCCTGCTCCACCTCACAACCTCTGCTCTAACCAGGCCTAACCTTATAAGACATCTCTCTTGACACCCAGCCTTCACATATGCTGTTCTATTTGCCTCAAATGAGCAATCTCCACCCAACTTCACGTGGTCTTGTCCTTGAGCCTCAGACCAGTGTACTCCACCAACAGGAAGTCTCCCCTTTTTCCCAAGAGTTGTTTAGTAGGATGACATAGGTAGGTGTCTTCTCTACATGTTCTCATAACCTTCTTTCAAGTCATACTACTTGTCCCACCATGTTGATAAATAGGTCCCATCAGTAATGCATCCCAGAACCTGGAACTTATAGCCACTTAAGTACTTGTTGAATAAATGAATTAATGAATATTCTTAAATGACTGAATGATGTACTAAATTAATAACTTACTCTTGATTATTTTAGCAAGTGACAGCACATTCTTTTGCCTCTTCACCACCACTATACTCCACTCCTTTCCTTGTCTCTTTCTAACTTCAGCACTGATGTGATCCATTTATGTTTCCTAACCTCATAAGTCTCTCCTCAGACCTCTAGATTGGTGTGTATGTGTGGTGTCCCTGCTGTCTGACCCTTGACTTTCCCATGACATCTTGGATTTGGCCTGAACTCTTGTTCCTCCATCCATCTTTGGGTACAACCAGCCTTATAGAATCTAACGTTTGGTCCTAGTCCCTCAGTTGGCCTATGCCTGGCCACTTACCACTTCCACCACACCGACCCATGAAGTGAGGAGTCAAACACTTTAACAAACAGCCATTGTTCTGTGAGTCCTCACTATTCAAGCAAAATTATACAATTTTTGTGTTCTTAAATTATGGCTATGATGTTAGGGTAAGACACACACAACTTGGTGTTCACATGTGTGCTTTTCTGGAATGATGGTCAAACAGAGATACCCTTTCCCCACAGAGCCTCCAACAGCACTGCCATGGCATCACCAGGCTATTCTTTATCTTCCTGTTGACTCATCGCAGAGCTATAGTAATTCATGGACACCCAGGGCTCAAAATCTTGGATAATTCTTTCTTGTACACCAATTATTGTGGTACAGTGTGAAGGAGGGTCATACTATCCCTATAGAGGAAACAGTGTCAGCTTCTTTGCTGCTTAGCAAAACATGCACAACAGCTTCATCCACCATCTTCTTTGCTGTCAGGAATTATAGGCCAACATTATTAGGACACTGCAGCTGAGGCCCACTGGCCTAGAATGTTCTCGAACCATATTTAAATGCTGAGTCCTAACACTAGCTCTCTGAGACTCCTTCCATACAGTCTCTCTAGGCACCATCTTCTGCCCCTTCTCTATATGTTTTATATTTATTTTGGTCTTGATTTCTGCCACTCTGATCTTGGAACTGAAATCCTTGCCTTAAACCTGCCTTTGTCCCTCTGAATTTCATGTCTACATGTGGAATTCTAGGCTTCCCTCAATGACTCTGACTGGCTCAGCCTCCAGATTAAGATTCTGTCCCTAGACATTTTCCCTTCTAGCTGGGACAGAGAGTAATAATAAAAAAAATACATATCTCGTCCAGCCGGCATGGCTCAGCAGTTGAGCATCCACCTATAAACCAGGAGGTCAAGGTTCGTTTCCCGGTGACATCTACTCAACCTTTGGCCCCTAGGAAGGGGAAGTGAAGGGGTATTGGTGGCAGCACACTTCCTGTAGATGCTCTCTATAGAGACTATCCTTGACTTTGCAGACTGAGCCCTTAAACTAGAGTTGGAGGCCAGCTATATTATAACTGACTGATAGCATGAATTGGGAGATTTTGAAAAGTATTCTCTCTTTATTGATGACAGCTGCAGACAAGCTGCTGTCTTGCTTTAAAGCATTTTTTTAAATCTGAAAAGTGCAAAATTCTTAAAACACACAAGGTAGAGCTGAAAATACATTGCATATCACAGAAGTATGAGTCAGCCTTTAAGAAGGAAGTTAGAATCTTGATCTCAAAAGCTATTAAAAGCCATCCTTTTTCCAATCCCTTCACCTGCTTGCCTGATTGCTTTTAAATGAAGATGCAAGATTTCAAGGAGAAGAAGGCACAGAAAATAGAATGTCATTTTTTCTCTCCACTACCTCACAGATAATGGTGTGGGTGCATCCACAGGTATAGATAACCAGTGTAAATTAAAAGCTTAACTGGAGGCCTATAAAAGGCCATCTCCACTCCCTCTTGTCTACTCCCATTCTCACACAATGCACGATACAACTTGAGAAAAGGCCAAAAAAGTTATCTCTAGAAAACTCAATTGCCATAACCAATTATTCAGTGAAATGTCCTTTGTTAAGCCTCAAGCCTTTGATTAGCGAGTTTAATTTAAAGAGATTCTTCCTCCCTCCACTTAACACTGATCTGTATCAAGTGCTAGCTTTGCTTATCATGGTGACATGGAACATTCGTAGGCCAAAGGGAGTTTGGATGTGTTATGGCTTTACTAGTAAACCAGACCTGCTTCAGAAAAGAGATTGGGAGGCAATCAGATGGCTGTCCCATGATTGGTCTAAGGCAGTGGTCGGCAAACTGCGGCTCTCGAGCCACATGCGGCTCTTTGGCCCCTTGAGTTTTTAGCAAAGGCCAGCTTAGGAGTACCTTAATTAAGTTAATAACAATGTACCTACCTATATAGTTTAAGTTTAAAAAATTTGGCTCTCAAAAGAAATTTCAATCATTGTACTGTTGATATTTGGCTCTATTGACTAATGAGTTTGCCGACCACTGGTCTAAGGCACTACTCATTGTCCCTTCTAGCTGGGACAGACAGTAATACTCAAAAAATACCTATCTCGCCTGGCTGGCATGGCTCAGTGGTTGAGTAACCACCTATGAACCAGGAGGTCAAGGTTTGTTTCCCGGTCACAGCACCTGCCCTGGTTGCTGGCTCGATCCCCAGCGTGGGGCATGCAGGAGGCAGACTGTCAATGATTCTCTCTCATCAATGATGTTTCTATCTCTCTCTCCCTCTCCCTTCCTTCTGGAATCAATAACAATATATTTTAAAAATACATATTTCCTTCCTTCTCTGCCTTATGAAAGTGATCAGCTACAGAGAATTTGGGTCTGCAGCTTAGATGAAAAAAATGACCTTGAAAATCTAAGACATCCTTAGACATTTTTAAAAATGTATCTTTACTGTTGAAAGTATTAGAGATGTCCCCCTCCTTAGACATTTTTTACATGATCTTAAGGACAGTACTTCTATCCCAATAGTGTCCATGGTATAATTAGCTTCAGCAGAAACCGAAGCCACATAACTCATAATACAAAACCAAATGTTCTGAAAGATTTACTCAGTGATTTTAGAATTTGATTTAAAAAATATAATCGTTTGTAAAAATCAGGACACAACTAGCCCCCTTTTCAGATTGGAAGCGATTAGAGGACAAAATGCAAAACGAAATACCTAAATCATCATGTCACTTGATTTGGCTGCTCTGTCCATATCCATGCCTAGAGCCCTGTTAGGAGACAGGGAGCCATGAGACCCTTACCACATCCTATTGGCAGACACTTGATTAAAGGTGAGTCTCCTTCACTGAAGGTTGAACTCAGACACCAAACAACATTCTAGTTGTTGAGCCACAAGTGCAGGACTCAGAAGGTCATGTAAACAGACCAAAGTGCTGGTTTCATTTTGGAATGGCTGTGGCAATATTGTTTGTGGTAGGGAGGAAGGGCAAGAGATGGAGGGAGAAAGAGAGAGCAGAACATCCCAAAGCTTTCTTGCAATAACTATACCTGCAAAATATTTTTGGAATCCCTGAAAGCTTTTCATATGAGCTTTCTTAAAGGATTTCTGTTGTCCCTTGTCTATACCATGCATCCTCCATGTGTCCTTTTCATTATGTTTTGCCTTTTCCTGGGTAAGCCATACCTTTGGATGTTTATTATGTATTTCAACAAAAACCCAATCCTTACAAATGCCCCAGTCTCCAAATGATTTAGTGACTATGAAATTTTAATCATACAAATTACAAGGCTAGAAATCGCATCCCATTTTCAAGAGGTAGTAACAAAACAGAACTGAAGTCAAATCTCTCTGTGGTAAAAGCAGCAGAAAAAGAATTCCATGAACCCACTGGGAGAATGAAATTGATGTCAAAAGCCCCACACAACTACTCTTTCGTCCTTACCCCCCACACCTTTCTCGATCTTCTGGAATTTTTTTATTTTTTTTATTTTGTTTTGCTTTTGCAAGCAGTTGGGAAGCTAAGTAGATTTTGCTGGATGTTGGAGATAGGAAATGGCAATCAGCTTGATGCCAAAACAATAAAATTGTGAAGAACCCACTTCCCGTATCCTCTTGCCTCTGGAAATGAAAACAGGACACAATCAAGTACATCAATTGTTGAGGATAAATGACATTTAAGAACAATTACCAGAATAAGCAAATGTGGCCGAGATTACTCTTTATTGTGCTTAGTTTTTATGCTTGGGTCAAAAACCAATTCTATTGCTAAGAACCCTTGTTAAAACTCAGTAAGAGTGTTATTATATGGGGTTAACCTCTATAAGGATATTTGCTAAAATGAGATATTTTCTTGTATAATATGTAAGCATCATGATACAGAGGGTCTTTTTGAAGTACTTATCACACACTCAAACCAAATCTGGCCACGTCCCCAGCTGGTACACCCAACCTGTACTTCCTCGGCCACAGAAAGCGAGCTCCTAAAACTGTGACAGGATGTTAAACAGTCCTTTTTTTAGGGGTGCCAGATAAAATACAGGCTGCCCAATTAAACTGAATTTCAGATAAAGACTATTGCTCAAAACATAATTATACTGAAAAAAAATCATTTTCTAAATTTGGCAAACTTAACTTCTCCTCTTGTCTCAAAAGACTCAATTGAAGTTCTAAAACTGAAACCACTGGGTTACAAACACCCCAACACTCCTAAAAAGAGCTTCGATGTGTACCCTTGCCTTTGGTTTGATTCTGCCTCAGCCTTTGTGCCTGAGGTTCCTTAACTCTCCATCTATTCTGTATACTCCTGCCCCACTCATCTAAGACTCCACCTTTGCATCTAGCCTCACCTATAATCTGCAAACTCCTTCAGGTTGGGCCGGTCCTATTCATCTCTTTCCTTGGAACCCTGAGCACGCATAGATGTTCAGTACATGTTCACTGGGATAAAAGGTTTGCCCATGGCCTTCATCAATTCCAGACTCCTATTCCTGGCTTCTGAGAGCTTTCATCATCAGCCTCCGTTTATTCTTATTCTTCATTTCCTCTCAAGAGCCTCCATGCTTATTAAGCTCTTGTTCTTGCTGTTTCCTAAAGTGCTCTACTCACCCTGCCTCCCTCTACTCATGCCGATGTGGGAGCCCATCCTGCAGTGCCTTACCTCTGTTCCCTGAAATTTTACACAGACTTCACTTAAGGGCCAATGCAAGTACCCCATTCCTCCAGCAGACGTCTTTGATTGTTTCATCCGATGCCATTGCTGCTCCACGAAACTTCCCTTGTAGAAAAGCATCACACCAAGTTTTACCTTTAGTGTTTGCTAACTGTTTGGTCTAGTAGTTCAATCTCCCTAGTTCTGAGGTCCTTAAACTCAAGGACTGTGTCCTAAATGTCTCTTGCTGCCTGGCTGGTGTGCTCAGTGGTTGAGTGTCAACATATAATCCAGGAGGTCACAGTTTGAATCCTGGTCAGGACACATGCCCGAGTTGCGGGCTGGATCCCCAGTAGGGGGCCTACAGGAGACAGCCAATCAATGATTCTCATCAGTGATGTTTCTATCTCTCCCTCTTCCTTGCTCTCTGAAATCAATAAAAATATACATTTTTTAAATTGTCTCTTGCCTTACCTTCCTCCAGCACAATGCTTGCCCATTGGGCGTAGCCTACAGAAAGGCATGGGTATTATTTCCATCCATCCATCTTTTCTAGGACTTTCTATCAAATCACTAGAGTATAATTCGTGGCTTAAAAACTTACAAGAAAAACTAAGAAACATGGGGCTTCAATCTTGGCTCTTCCACAGATTTTCATCTTTCAAATACATTTTTTTATTACATCTCATTTTGATGTGTATTTCTCTGACCACTAGACATATGCATCTTAATGTTTATCAGACATATATTTCTTCTTTCACCGACCAGTTCATACCTAGTTCATTTAGCTCTATATTCTCATTTGAGTTTAGTTTGAAATCTATGTTTGAGATACAGTTTGGGGAGTGAATAGCGTAGGAGTGATCACTGAAGTAATGGTTTTGGATAAGAAAGAACAGGGAGTGTGGAAAGTATGATAACCCAACTGGGCTTATCAAAAAAATGTATTTCTATAGTAAATTTTTCAGAATTGCCCATTTAGCAATGGCCAAGTGAACCAGAAATGAGCCATTTAAACCTAATCTTAAGCCCTCTGCTCACATTTGATGTTATAGGATTTTGCTGGGATAAACTAAATCATGTTTCCAAGAATCAAACATAATGGTAAGTGGGAAATTTTCAGGAGGCAGTAGCAATAAAGCTGTGTCTGCCACTCCAATCTGACACTGTGAAATAGAGACATATCTGGCAAGGGATAGTGGCTGCACTGGGTTCTGGATAGAACTGATAGTGGTCCAAAATAATGAAATCATAGCATCTGCTCTGTCTGGGAATAAATCGTCTAGAGCAATTTCTCAGCTACCGGCCAAAGTCAGCAATACTCGCTGCAGATTGGAGAGTCAGAAATGTTGACATACAGTTCACCATTAATCAAAACAAGGCATGTTGTTATAAGTTAAACAGCCATCATATTAGCTGCACAAGGAGATAATTTTTAGAGATGCTAAAGGGGCAGAATATACCATTAGCCACTTTACTATGGCAGAATGTATACAGGCCAATGTGCTCAACTAACATAGCTAGACATGGGGAATGCTGTAACCAAGGCCTGCTGAATGCCCAGGGATCTGCAAGGGGGAATGACAATGTTTTATCTGCCGCTGGTGTGGGAATCATGAAAGCTATGTCTGTCCCTCCACATATCAAAAGAGCAGCTCATAGGATGATACTAAAACTCCACTACGGTGAGATCTCATTCCAGCTCTGCCATGCTGGAACCAGAATAAGCAGGGAGGCAATGAGTGATGCTTTCCTCACTCCCAAACACTGACAGTCAAAAAATAATGGTTATCATGACAACAACAACAACAACAGTTAACAATGAGCAGCTGCCTTCTCTTGGCCAGGGACTATGCTTTAATACTTAACTCCATAAGGTAGAGTGGACCAGTTAGTGGACCAGTGATAATGAAGTTACTCATGCCTGGACACGACCTTCCTAGAGATCTTTCTTATATCCAGGAATTCCTCAGGATGCAGTTAGGGGCAGGATCTTGCTCTTTTACAGAAGTGGCATCCAACTCTCGCCTCAGATGCAATATACAATGTAAGTACAATCTTTGGTTTCATTTCTTCTTCATTATTTCTTCTTTTCTAGTCTTGGTTAAGTATATCTGTGTAGCCGCATGAGAGTGGGTTAACCCTGTGAGTGAGCTCTATTAAGTGTTGAACATTTCCAAATTCAGCACTCTTGGATAGTTTGAGAAAGAAAGGCAAGTTCCTTTAGGTACCTAGAAAGAAAATCTGGCTCACTACCTTGGAACCACTCTAAGATCTTGGAAGGATACTGAAGAATACTTGTTTGTGTGGTTGAGCTATTATCAAAAAGCTATTTTTATGATTAACTTCCATTCTGAGTGACAAATGGGAAAATAAATCCTTGAACTTTTACTCCAAACAATTGCCAAGTTTTGTTTTTGCATAGTGACTTGGAAAACTACAGTTATGTTGCCCTGACCTCAGAAGTCATCACTCTGTTTTGGAAAGTAAATAAACTAAAACAACTTTTTTCTTCTTCGCTGAAGAAATGCTCAGTATTCTGTTCTAGGACTTATCAACCCATATGGCAAATACTTTTTTTCCATCGTCTTCTTGTCCGTGTGGACTGCCAACGCTGAGTCTGGGGTCTTGGAACTATTAGTGCAAAGTTAGGAATTCAGCTGTTAATTCATTGGCAAGTTGCACTCCCTTTCTTTCCCCAATTTGTGATCTGGCTTTGTAGTTTAGCCATGCAATCTGCTAAAAGAATAGTGATAATGAAATATGCAGTGAAAAAGATGTGTAAGAGAGTAAAGCCAATCGGAGAGACTTCACAGAAAATGGACATGAGAGAGAGATCTCATACATTCAGGAAGTTTTAATGAACCCGATGTGCCAGATCCTGTGATGCCCAGTCCTTAGGATGAAGGAAGAAGTCAGCTGAGGACAGTGTCACCTGGAGAGAAAATGGGCCTTGGAGGCAGGTGGAGCTGGCTTTGGCTTTGGCCTGCCCTGGGAAATAGGTGACAGCTGGTTTTACACCAGCTACTGACTGGGATCCTCTCTAGTCAGTAGGCCAAAGAGACCTGCTGAAACTACACCTGAGTTTATCACGGCCTATAAACCCAGAGCGGCCCTCACAGGCACAGGTCTCTGGTGCAATCCCCTGTAATTATGGCTTCAACTATCACTTGTAGCTTTATGGAAAAAGCCAGTATGCAGAGATTACTCACTTGGTTGTGGGTGTGTTTTTTTAGCTTTCTATGTTAAGGAACTTGCAGATTCACTTGCAAGAAGTAATAAAGAGATACTCTGCATACCCTTAACCCAGTTTCCCCAATGGAAACATCTTGAATACTGTAGTATATGACAGCCAGGAAATTGACATTGATACAATCTACCAACCTTATGCAGATCTCACCAGTTTTACATGTACTCAGCATGTGTACACATGTGCATGTATTTACTTCTATGGGGTTTTATCATATATGTAGATAGGTGAGGCCAAAAGTACAGTCAAGATACAGAAGTTCCATGGCAGTATCCCTTTTGCTATGCTAATCTGATCTCCATTTCTATGATTTTTTTTTTTCATTTCAAGAATGTTATATAAATGGAATCACCTTTGAGACTGGCTTTTTTACTCAGCATAACTCACTTGCCAGCCATTTAACTTGTGTATATCAAAGTTTGTTCCTTTTTATTGTTGAGAGGTATTGTATGAATGCGTCACAATTTCTTGAACCATTCATCCATTAAAGAACAATTGGGTTATGCAGTTTGGGGCTATAGCAAAGTTCCAATGAACATTCACATATATACTTTTTTATGTGAATGGAAGTTTTCATTTCTCTGGGATAAATGCCCAAGAGTGCAATTCCTGGGTTGTATGGTAAGTATATGAGCAGTTTTATAAGAAACTGCCAAACTATTGTCTAGAGTGGCCATACCATTTTACATTCCCACAACAATACAGAAGTGATCCAATTTCTCCACATCCTTGCCAGCCATTTGGTGTTAACAATACTGTTTTTATTTTACTCATTCAGATAGATGTGTAGTTGTATTTCATAATGGAGTTCATTCGCAGGCTGTTAATAACTAATGCTGTTTAGTATATTTTCATGTGCTCATTTGCCTCTGTATATTCTTAATGAAATGTCTGTTCATGTCTGTTGCCCATTTTCTAGCTGGATTATCTGTTTCACTTTTACTGTTGGGCTTTAAAAGTTTTTTGCATATTCTAGATACAAAGCCTTTGACAGATCTGTGGCTTGCAAATATTTTCTTCCAGTCTGTAGCTTGTCTTTTTATCCTCTTAAGTTTCACAGAGCAAAATTTTTTCATTTTAATGATTTATCACTTTTTCCCTTTATGGATCATGCTTTTGGTATCAAACCTAAGAACTCATCACTAGCTCTATGTCCTGAAAATTTCCCCTATGTTTTCTTAGAAATTTTGTATTTTTACATTTAACTATATGATCTACTTTCAGTTAATCCTATATAATAAAAGCATAATATGCAAATCAACCGAACAGTGGAATGACCAGTCGGCGGGGGTCAGGGCCAGTGAGCAGGCAAGCCCAGGACAGCCATGGCAGAGGGAGAGGGTAGCGATGAGGGGAGGGGGTGAGGAGCGATGGGGGGGTGGGGGGGCGCAGAGTAGGCCTAAGCTGTCAGTAGGACATGCCCTGTGTTTTCTGATGGTCTTAGGCTTATACAGCAGCGGTTCTTAACCTGTGGGTCGTGACCCACAGGTTGAGAACCGCTAGCAGGGTTGCCTAAGACCATCGGAAAACACAGATATTTACATTACGATTCATAACAGTAGCAAAATTACAGTTATGAAGTAGCAATGAAAATAATTTTATGGTTGGGGGTCACCACAACATGAGGAACTGTATTAAAGGGTCGCGGCATTAGAAAGGTTGAGAACCACTGCAGAAAGAGATCCACCCAATTGTTCAGGATCTACCTGCTTCACCAAGGATGTGTTAACAAACTGATAAACAGTCTTGCTGAAATGCAGGTATGTGAAACCTAAGGCATTCTGTGATACTACTGAGATTTACTGGAATCACAACTTCCACGTTGGCATTTAAGCTGCCACACTGGTTGTGGAGTGATCGCAGGTTCCTTACTTAACCTCAGTACTCAAGACTTCTCATTGACAAAAGGGAGATAACGGTTCTAATCTCACTTTGGTGGGGTTTTTTCAATTACAATGTACTATGCACCTTATTTGTAATTTCTGTGCTAGTTATAACCTCAACTGCCTCTTTACAAGCATAGAGACCATTAAGTCGAAGTTCTTTAATTCTGTAGCTTTAAAAAAAAAAAAAAAACACCTAGGTTTGGGAATGCAAACTAGGGAGAAGAAATATGGAGGGAGAGTGGAGCTACTCTGCAAAAGAGACGAGAAATAGAAGCCTCCTGCCATCTGGAGAAATCTGCGAGGGAGAGGTGGGGAGCAGGGCTGGGAAACAGGGAGAAGGGACCAGAAGATGGCAAGACAATGTGTTGTACAATGAGAATCCTCACGATGCCCCCTTGGGAACATCCTCCCCCGAACGGGCAGTTTCATATTAGAGAGGAGGTGTTACAGGACCAGGGCAGGTTCAAGGAGTTTGAGCACAAGCGGCAGAGAAAGCCATAAGGACACAATGCCCATCCCATTTGTATCCTGACCCTAGGAAGCCGCAGAAATCTAGGACTTAAAGCCCCTTGGACCGGGGAACTTGGGGGCTAAAGGCAAATGTATATAGGTCTCCAGGGGTAGGTAAGCCTCCAGCTGACTTTGGGATTACACATATTTGCATTCATATCCGAAAAAAAAATAGAATACTGTAACCTCTAGTGACTTTTTTCAAGCAGAAAAAGGAAAAAGAGGCTCTTTGTTCTGTTATTCCAATTTTGATCTTCTATTCATTCTCTAAGGGCAGAAATGACTGTTTATATGTTTTCATGAGTGAAATCGCTCTTGAGGATGTTTTGTTTTCAGTTACTATTGTTTCCTGCTGTGGATTTTAAAAGCTTCTCCTTTTGAACCAAAAGTATCGACAATCAGGACCCTACAACTGCCACATGTGCTAGAGTCTAGATTCCTTTGTGAGCTCTTTTGCTGTATGTTTTCTAGGGCACACGATTAATTACAAGTGGGAGTAGTGTGTTCCTGCTGTGCAGAAAAACCTGAGTTGAGACTGGCTGCCACCCACCATTCCCCAGAATGTGTCTAATCACAGCCTCTGCAGAACACGGAGCTCCAGGACCATCTATTCTATATACCCTGGGACCCTGCCATTCCAGCTACAGGCAGGCTGCAAATCTAAGGCAAGAGCAGTCAAAGGCTAACCTGGCTGTGACCTCTGGAGTGACCACAGGGGAAAAGGCAAGCTAGCCCAGTAAAATTCTCTTTCTTGAGTATTTGAAACAGGACATGGGTAAGAGAATAACAGAAGTGTGTATCAAGGAAGGTATGAGATAGTGTTAGAGGCCATGAGGAGTCATAAGCAAGCCAGAATTAGTAGAATACAAGTCAATAACACAAGGAAAACGAAGTAGATATAAGAAAATTGATTGCAACGTATTAACCCCATCTGTTGCTGTGCCAGGTATGAGCAAATACAAACCATTCCCTCTGCTTACCTTCTCACACTCTTTCTTCTCCCTTCTTCCATCTCCTATCTCCCTCTTCTCTGCCTAAAATCTCACGGCAGAAGAGTTAGTTGTGCCATCAGAGCTGATGGAAATGCACCTTTTCAATTCCTTTGTTTTTCCCAATTCAGAACAAGATTTGTAAAAGACATGTTGACCATCTTGTCACATGTAGGCACAATGACACTAAGGCCTTCCTTTGTCTGTTCAAAATGCCCAGATAGAAATAATATCTACGAACTTAAGATTTCCTACCACAGTGCTCTCCTCTTATGGAATCTAACTGTAGCTCTAGAAAAAGAGAGGCTGGCTCTTGCAAACCTCCCAGCATGCTGACTAACACATCTCGAGCTAAATCAGAAATAAGGGCAGCATGGTGTGGGAGAAGTGGCAGTGTTATCTCTGCTGTCCACTCAGATTGTTGCTTCGATTGGTGGGTTTGTGAGGAAGGGAAAGAGAAATGTATAATGCATATGAAAGCAAATCACTGCAGGCCACAATATTAGGTTTGCAGGGGGGGAAGTATAGTTAAATGTATTTTCAGGATGTGGCTCAACCAGAGGAATTTATAGCTGTAACTGGCATCCCTAATACCATAAAACTATGCACGGAAGCTACTTTTAGGCTTTGAGGCTCAAACAGCTAGATTCAAAACATAGATAATAGAGTAACAACTGCTGCTTAACGGGGAGAAAGAGATAAAAAATAATTTGCTACATTTCGCTGGAGTCTATCCCATACCTCTAAACACAGCAATCCTGCGCAGTTAATTTATTTGAGTATGTGTGGTTGCCACACATGAGGAAAATGCTACCTGTGATGGAAGAAACAGTACACAGGAGAGTCTGAGCCAGCAATTAAACAACGGTAAAATTCTAGAAGCCAAAGAAGGTACCCTAGGAAATAAGCTGAGTTAGAGGAAACAAATTCCTAGTGAAAGCAGGTCTCCTTACCTTAGGTCAGTAAAGACTCAATTATGACACTAGATAAATTCATGAAATTAACCTTTTTAGCTTTGAAATTAGCCATGAATAACAGAGGCCAGAAGACACACACACACACACACACACACACACACACACACACACACACTCCTTCAACCTATGTCTTAAACAAAAGATCTCCCTTCCACAACACTTAAAGAGTTTAAGAGCTGCTCAGCCCCAGTGGCTCTGAGCACCAAAAGGTTGCACCTTGGATTCCCGGTCAGGGCATATACCTAGGTTGAGGGTTCGATTCCCCAGTTGGAACATGTATGGGAGGCAACCTTTTAATGATTCATTCTCTCTCTCTCTCTCTCTCTCTCTCTCTCTCTCTCTCTCTCTCTCTCTCTCTCATAAAAACATATCCTTAGGTGAGAATTTAAAATAATAATAATAAAGCAGGCATGCCTTTTAAAAAATGTTTGAGAGCTATAAAGTGACAAGAAGGAAATTTTAAAGCTGGCAGAATGTAAGCTGACTAAAGATGGTATTTCAAAGTATCCTTGTCAAACCAAAAGAGGCATCAGGGGGTAGCAGACACATCAGCTGGGAGCTCAGAGACTTGCATGTATGGCACTTTAATGAAGAAATACGAAGGAACTGGACTCCCCACTTACATTCTCACACCAGCACCCCTTCCTTCGATTTTCTCCTTGTTCCCCTACTCACAAGGGAGTACAACAGCCAGGGGCAGACAGGATGAGAGTATAGAAGGTAGATGATAAAAACATTTGATCTTAAGAGTTGTTGAGAGCTTTTGATCCAAAGTAGAGCAATTACTGTTTGAAGCCTCAGCCAAAAAAATAAATAAAATTAATCATAACAATTTAAAATATTCCCTCACTTTTCACCAGTATGGCAAACTGTAATGCACTAAATTCATATTTTCATCAACATGTCTAAATATGTTATTCAAAGTAGGATTTTATGTGCAATAGCACTGGGGCAATTTTCTGAAAGAAAAAGGAATTCCCAAAATTGGATGCACAAACTACTTTAAGGTTTTAAGATTTGGCAAAGTATATTGTGCCTTCCCTGTACCCCATGCTAGAAATGGAAAAATGAATTTGGTTTCCCAGGCACTGCAAATGAACTTGCTTAGTATAGGCTCACAAGAATGCAGCAAGCAGGAGAGGTAATGTCCCCAACACAAAGTGATCCAGACCCCTGATCTTCTAGCTGGCAAGTTGCCCAGCAGAGAAATAGGAGGCTATTGAATTTGTAGGCATCTTAGTCAGTAATGGGGATAGAGGAATGTTGCAAAAAGAGAATGGAAGGAAGAGGTATTGGGAAAGCAGAGATAGGGTACCTTGTGGAAGTGGAAAATTATTTTTCCAAGCAGAGAAGAACAAGTTAAAATATTACTGGGGAATTCATGCATAAAAAGTGGTCTTAGCAGGTGGAGGAGTGAAGGGGGAACATATGTCAGAAAATATACTCTGTGGCCAAGACCCCCGACCATTAAGACCACAGATAGTTAAACGGAAAATATCTAATCAAGCCAGAAGGACAGTCATCTCCAAGAAACAAACTACTAGGTATTCACACTGTAGTCCCAGGCCCAGGTCCTACATAATAAAGAGCTAATTTGCTAATTAGACCTGATGGCAGAACGACCTTCAGGAATGACCTTCCTGAACTACCAGTGGGTGGAGTAGGGGGCGGGGCTGCGGGGCTGCAAGGCAGCCAGGGCCACGAGGGCCTAGGCAGCTGGGTCCACGAGCACCAAGCCCCTTGCACAAATTTCATGCATCAGGCCTCTAGTTAATAATAAAAGCCAAAATGTATGTGCTCATACACATGTACACATGTACACACACACACACATACACTCACACACATGGAGGCAGAGCATTCCAAGGGCTGAGGCATGGGAAAACACATTCACAAGGACTTTAATTGCTTTGCGTTTGTTTTTCATCTTCTCTCCCATTTCTTCTGATGGTGATTATGATTGTATTTTGAAATCATGATCCACCGCTGCAGCACTGTAATTACATAAATATGGCATTATAAGCGAAGGTTAGTGCCAGAAATAGCAGAGCAGAGAGGGGTGCAATTTGTCTTTGTGGATGTAAGTATGTGTGTATATGTTTATAAATACCTCCCATTTTCATGGTATTTGGAAATCATTTGCAAGTCTAAGCAAGGTAGGGGGAGGGTTTAGGAAATAGAACAAGAACCTCAATCTCACTTTCAGTTGAAGGAGAGCAAGGCAAGAAAAAGCAGGTTTTCTAGTCGCGATAAATGGAAATAATGAAGTAAGAACTAGGCTTAAACTGGGCTCAGGTCCCTGACCTGGCCTGCAGTTGAGTAGGCATGAATGGCTTCTGCTTGTGGGCAGGTATCAGTCTGGGGCAGTGCAGGTTGTCAACAGTGACCTTCAGCACCTCTGCAACCTCAAGGTATGTCTCTTAAGCCCCATTCAGGACAGGAGGACTCCCTCCCTCCCCTACTCTCACTCATTCCTGCCTTCAGGACACCACCCAGAATCTCTAACCAATAGCAATGGGAGTTGGGAGATAAATAACCCAACTTCTCCCACTCTCAGGAAAAAGAAAAATTCTGGCATGTGCTCCACAAGTGTCACACAGAGCACGGGGTATTTCTACTAGTAAAAACATGTTAACAAATGGTTTGAAAGTCATCCCTTTAAAAGACGGAGCCTAATTCACCCTCCCCTGGAATCTGGGCTCTACTAAGTGACCCACATAATGACCACCAGGTGATGAAAGTGACACTAGGTGATTTCTAAGACCAGGTCACAGAAATACCAATTCTCCTATGGATCCCTGCTTCTGGGGAAAGCCAGCACCCTGTCCTGAGAGCACTCAAGCAGCTTCCTGAAGGGTCACACAATAAGGTACTAAGGTATCCTGCCCACAACCAGCACCAACTTGCCAGGATGTAGTTAAGGCACCTTGAATGTGGATCTCCAGCCCTACTCAAGCCTTCAGAGATGCAACTCCAACCGACATCTTGACTAAAACCTTATGAGAGATCCCGACCACCCAGATAACCATTCCAGAATTCTTACTCTACAGGAAATGGAAGTATAATAAACATCATTGTTGTATTAAGCCATTAATTTTTGGGAGTAATCTGTTAACCCTGTGGTTGGCAAACTGCGGCTCGCAAGCCACATGCGGCTCTTTGGCCCCTTGAGTGTGGCTCTTCCACAAAATACCATGGCCTGGGTGAGTCTATTTTGAAGAAGTGGTGTTAGAAGAAGTTTAAGTTTAAAAAATTTGGCTCTCAAAAGAAATTTCAATCGTTGTACTGTTGATATTTGGCTCTGCTGACTAATGAGTTTGCCGACCACTGTGTTAACCCATAGTAGATAGCTAAGTAGAGTCCTGGTAGTATTGATCCCAGTTGCCCATAGTGGTAACCTGCTCATCAATAGGTTACATCACCTCCAAGGCAAACTATCTGCACTCCAAATTCTTGTCTCAGGGTCTGGTCTGCCTTTGGAGTCTAAGACATCCCATATAAGGTCAATATTTGCGTTATCATCCTTATTTTGGAGATGAGAGTTAGCCAACAAATAGTGGCAGAACGAGGTTTTCTGAGCTCCCTGCTTCATCACAGCTGTATCCCTCCTACCCTACCCTTTGCGATTTTAAGCAATCTCTCTTCTCTCCCCAAGAACACTGAGTTAATTTGCTCAATCCTTCTGGACCTAGACACCCATCCTAATCACCAAATTTTAAAACCAAGCCAACTCAGTAACAAAAGCAGGAACTTTGAGTCCCTCCGGTTTCAGGGTATTTGTTTTTTCTGATGATACCTGTACACAGAAGAGAGGAACAATTAGCAAATTACTGGATTATTCTCCTGTTTATGTTAATACAAAGGCTAGATGTCTGGGCTACAGGTGCCGGCCTGAAATTGTAGACCAATGCAACTCATAATTTACTGAAGTTTGAACAAATGACCATACTGCACAGGCACAAAATGGTGGAGATGAAGCCTAGAGATGCTATGCTTTCTGTTCTGACCAAATAAAACGAACAGTCAACTTCAACTGTAAGACATTTCATCATCGTCATTATGATGTTACTAGAGGCCCAATGCATGAAATTCGTGCAAGAGTAGGCCATCCTTCCCCTGGCTGCCTGCATCGGCTTCCCTCTGGCACCAGGGACCCGAGCTTCCCTCGCAGCCCCGAATTCGTCTGGGAGGTCATCCGGAAGGACGTTTGGCCTAATTAGCATATTATGCTTTTATTATTATAGATGTGGTAGTTAGGCATCAATGGGACATAAATGACTCTCGATAGCACTATTGTATATATCAAACAACAAAGTTTGTGTGTTTCTTCTCCCTTTGATAATTTTTCAGTCTCCATCTCTACGCTGTGTCACTGTGGTTGGTTTGCCCTGAGTCAGAGAGGTAGAAAACAATGCCCATACAGACGCTCTGAAACCAAACCAATCACTCAAGCTGTGTGATCTTGATCAAGTCACTTTACATCTCTGGGCCACTTGTGTGAGATGGAAATGAGGCCCCTCCAGCAGTATCGCTATGAGAATCAAGTGAGAAACTGAAATGCAATTACTAGCACAGTGTTAGTATGCTGTAGGCGCTCATTAAAGGTCTCCTTCCTGCCTCTGACATCAACACCACTTCACATACACTAATGTCAGAGGTTCTTCATTATCTCCCCACAAGTTACCATTTCCCGCCCAGGATCCCACTCCTAAGAGCACCCACCTTCATCCTCCAAGTCACACCGTCCCACGCTAAAATCCCAAACTTACTCGTACTTTAAAAAAAAAAATGCTTCCCACCATCTGATGGAAAATTACTGACATAATCGGGACAAATGGCTGTGAGTTCACAAGTACAAAAAAAAAAAAAAAAAAAACAGATTTAAATTTTACCTAGGAGTGCCAACATGTTAGCATGAATGAGTTCTAGTTATGGGCAAATGATGACAGCAATTTCTCTTTCCATTTGATTTAGATATAGCTGGTGAGAAATTGGAATGTATTAGTCACCTGAGAGAGCGAAGGGAAAACGACCATGCTGTGGCTTCCAGTTGTGTTCGCCCAGTGGGAGGCTGGTGGTATTTTAAAATAATTTAGCAAACACATACTGATAGAAAGTTTGCATAAAAATATTTCACATCCTCATGGCTGAGTGCTCTTCTGGGCTTTGGCAGGCACTGTGAAGGCAAAGAGCTTACCTCTCTGATGCAGATGACAGGTTTGTGAAAACAATGCTAGATCCTAACAACAATAGCAAGAAGAATAACTACCACTTCTTAGGGGCCTAACATTAATTTGCACGCCAATGTTAACAAATAACTTTTATGTCTTACCTCACTTGATCCTCCTGCAGCCTGGGTGGATGTTATTAAATCCATTTCAGGTAAGCAAACTGCAACCTGGACAGGGTACATGTCCTGCCCAAAAGGCCCATGAACAACAGGCAAAAGAATCTGAAATCTTAATCTCATATTCTTGTTTCTTATCAGACTCCTTCTATTAATAATTAATTAGCTTTTTGGTTTGAAGGATAAATGGAAGCTAATATAGATTCTCCAGTTAGCTTTTCTTACACTATATTGGTTTTTAGGCCCACAAACCCACACATCCCCATCACACAGGGTGGTGTAGAAATAGGTTAAAAACAATTGTTTAGTGATCTTCAAGAAGAATCCTTGTCATGAATGCAGAGCTATTTCCCAGGGTCCAGGGTAACTGCAAGTAGTTGTGATAGGACCTGTGACTGCCGCAGAAGGAAGCATTCGGATCTTGCCACAAAACAGCAGACCTTTACTGGGTCAGCTAGGAAGTAAACTTACAATCAGATATTTTTCAACTCCCCCCGCCCCTCACCATGACCTGGAGACTTTTGGCCACAAATGACAGATTTATCTATGAAGCTCTCGACCTCACTGGAAAAAAAAACTACTTTCAAATATAAGAAATATAAGATTCACTTTCAAAATAAGAAAGTAAGCCTCAGAAAAACAGCAAATCTAAACTGAGCCAGGCACTTTACATCTTTACAGCAGACAAACCAGTGGTTTCCAACCTCGGATGATCATTCGTGTCCCCTGGAGGCGTTTTAAAATCCCAATAGGTCTCTATTTATTCAGAATTAATTATTCTCAATTAATGCAGAAACTCTGGAGTAGAGCTAGGCATCAGTATTTTTAAAACTCTGCAGGCGATTCATTTGTATAGACACAGTTGAGAAACACTCAATATAGTAGAATTCAGCTTCCTTCCGGGACCCTGATGGTACATTTGGCTTCCGTTTTGTGGAGTCGGGTTAGGAAGCAAAAAGGAAAGAAATAAATGAAGAAGACGGTAAACTAGCCAAGCCTGCCATGAGCTTCTAAAGCTCCCAAGTATGGGCATTAGCCTATTTCTACCAAAAGTTCAACAAACGGAAATGCTTCAAGTATGTACTAGTAACCCCATATCCAGAAAGGGCCAAATGTAATACTGCCTGTTTCAGGGTTTCCTATGCTGGAAATATAGGGAGGAAAGGCAATAACATCCATACTGCCACATCGGTCTTCCAGGGTCCCCAAACCTCTGCAAGACCTTGAAGAGCAGCTCCCATCGGGGCTGTGCGTTGGCAGTGAATGCCCTCTTTGGCCCATCTTGGGAAGGCAGCCCCATGGCAGTATTAGGGGCAGAAGTAGACGGTGACTTAGCCATGAGTGAGAGGGAGGCAGCTAAGCTCTTTCCAACAACAGTGGCCAAGAAATATTAGCACTTTCAATCACAGAGGAAACCATAAGAAACTGTTACTTAAACTTCTAAGCTTTCAGGCTGAGCTTACGGTTGGTTGTTCTCAGAGATGAGTTCTTGGCAATGTCACGGGGAGACTCAATTTTTTAAAAAATTAAGAAAGGGTCTTCCCAGGGACCTGGAGGAGTTGCAAGGGTCTCTGAGCATCTCTAAGCATGGGAAAACAATAACCAACTCCTCCTTCCCTACTCCCAATAACCTAACTCCTCCATCCCTACACCCAATCCATCACCAGAGGCCTCCATTTCTCAAGTCCCATCGAGGATGGAAGAGGTCCTAAGAAGGACAAGAAAGGTGGAGGGGCTTTTGGTAAGAGAAAGGGTAACTTCAGAAGGTGCAGGGAAAGAGACGGTGTGACCTGCAAGAAAACCTGAGAAACGTAACCAGAGCATGGGAGGAAATCCAAGTCAGTGACCAGAAAGTAGCTCAGCTCTGGAAATGGCCAAGAGCAAGACATAGAATTGTTAAGAAGTTCCCATATGGCACATTCACTTCATTTCTGGGAGCCACTTCCTGTGCCATTTGAGGCCAATAGGTTGAAAAAAAAGGCTGTGGTGTGTGTGTGTGTGTGTGTGTGTGTGTGTGTGTGTGTGTGTGTGTGTGTTGGGGGCGGGGGTAATGTGTTTTGGAATTAAAGCAGCATCTGCACTATTATTAGCTGGACCATGATGTGCAGGACCTATAAATCGTTCTTCTCTTGGGAATAACCGGGTTGCCAAAGAGGTCCAGACAGGCTGCATCTCTCTCCCTGAGGTCTGGCCCCGAGTTCGCACAATCAGCCAAGTGCTCTGTGCTTGAGACGGCTGTAGACACACAAGGTGCTCAAGGAGAGAGGACCTTCGGGAACTCTGCTGTATACTGTCCCGGTGCCAGGACCAGCACCACCAACTGAACACTGCTTGTGAGCAGAAGGGATGACTACAGAGGGAATGGCTCTGCTTTTGGCATTGGCCGTCTGGTAGAGACCATACATCCTCTCCAAATAATGTTTTTAATGGCATAAAATAAATACACAGAACTTCAAAAGAAGCCAATTATATTGAAATACAGTTACTAAAATATTTTCTTTAAAAAACAAACTGGTGATGTAGTAAATAGTTGTGCATCTTTATTAAACATTAAATAATCAGATCTAGGGGTGGGTATAATAACTTAAAGTTATGGAAGTAATTAATTTTGTGAGGTATTTATCACAATAGCAACATGATATGAAAATATTTGTAATATCTAGTGGAGCTATTAATTCTACTGTGGTTTTTTGACCTACATATATCACTGAAGGAAGTGCTAGTTTCATTTAGATGTTAGTGAAAATAAATATATTTTTCATCCAAATTTATAGATCCCTGAATTCTCTCCATATGCCTTAGGTTAAGAACAACTGCCATAAATGGGAATTTAAAATGACGATGACACTGTCCAGTCACTGTGAGTGCTATAAGAAAACATGCATTCATCTTGTATTTTTTTCATTTTTTTAATCTTCACCCAAGGATATCTTGTCCATTGATTTTTAGAGAGAGTAAAAAGGGAGGGAGGTGGAGGAGAGAGAGAGAAACATCAATGTGAGAGAGACATGTTGACTGGTTGCCTCCCGCATGCCCCCCACTGGGGTCAGGGAGGAGCCTGCAACCGAGGTACATGCCCTTGACCAGGAATAGAACCTGGGATCCTTCAGTCCACAGGCCAATGCTCTAACCACTGAGCAAACCGGCCAGGGCAACATGCATTCATCTTTTAAGTTAACTGTACTAGGTGTAAATCCCTTAGACCTTGGCCCTAAGGGGCCTGAAACCTGGGAAGCATCATATAGAGACAGTAACTCCTGTCATCTCCAAATCTATCCAAACTAATGGTTGCCCATCATCACCCCCCTTCCCTGCTGCTACACAGAAATAAACTGTACCACTCCCCTGTCTTCTTTTCCTGAGCCTTCTCTTTTTATCTAATATCCCCATTTGTGGGTTTGGAATAGATGGCTTGGAGTCCATGGAGCTCATCAACTGGACTGTGGACAATCTGACCTTGGGATGGCTTTCCTCAGTGACATGGCCAGATGTATTTCAGGAGAGTCCCTCTGGCTTCAGGATTGAGAATACCCCTCCAGTCCACCACCTGTGCCCCATCACCCAGGCCATCCCCTTGTCTAAGTCACTACCCACTCTTGCCTGGATCGTTGCTTTGTTCTTACCTGGTTTCCCCCCATCTATTCTTACTCCCCTTCTGTGATTCTCACCACAGCAGCCAGAGTGATTTTCTGGGAAATAACTCCTGTCATCTCCAAATCTATCCAAACTAATAGTTTAACCCAGTCCTATCCCTTCTCTGGTCCAATGGTTTTCCATTATCACTTAAAGTAAGTTTCACTCTCCGCACCATATTGCAAGGGTCGACAGTTATGGCCTAGTGGCCATATCTGGCCTGCACCTGCTTTTGTGCGGCCTGTGAGTTAACTAATTTATGGAAATTTGTTTTCACTCTTATTATACAAATATTTACATATGAGCACCTCAATTTTGCCTCTTAGTCCACAAAGCCTAAAATATTTACTACCTGGCTTTTTATAGAAAAAGTCTGCTAACCTCTAGCAGCCAGGAAGTCAGAAAGCAACGTAAGCCGTTCAAAAGGAGGGTGGGGATTAACTCAGAGAATTGGTTGTTCAGAAGTTGTAAGAGCTGAGGAGACAAAAGGACACAGTGAGGCAATGCAGAGACTAACAACAGCCGGAAGCTGCTATCACCCTGCAGGTGGAGAACCAAGGAAGGAAGTGGTGTAACTAATGGAAGCCAGAGAGCTGGAGGCATCCAACAGAGCGGAAGGGGATGCAACAGCGAAAGGGATGCTTCCCAAGGCAGGGCAGAGGGTGAGAAAGAAAACCTGGATTCTCACTTCCTCTCACCCCCAATGTCACACCAGCACCTCCTATTGACTAAAGCTACCTGGATGGTTGCTGTTGGCAAGGGCGCCTGTGATAGAGAGCAGAGAATAGAAGGGAAGGGCAGGCAACGGACTATAGAATGGAAAGGCAAATAACCAGCTTCCCTGTAAAGTGATGATAACACTTGACTTGCAAATTAGCTACAAGAGCTCAAGATAACTTAGGTAAGGTGTCCACATCATGCCTGGAAAGGGCAGCTAATAATATCATCATCCTTACTGCTATTAACTTTGACCCTGCACTTGGGTTTCCTGTATTGGGTTGTCCAAGCTGAGCATAAAGGTGTAGGAAGAAGATAGGACTGTAATTGATCTGACCTACACAGAAGTGAGGAGTGGGATGAAATTAGATCAAACATACCATGGATATGGGCCCAAGAACTTACACCAAACCCCCTTCTCCCACACAATGAAACCATTTCAAACCTCTCACTGTGGGCCACAGGGATGGTGAGAATAGGAGTTTGCTGTTACAAAATGCACTCAGGGTTGCTTTGTGCTAATAAGGATTTTTTCCCTAGAAATACATATGTATGTTGTTAGTGGAAATTCATTTCTGTCCACTTATGCACACTTCTTCCTTCCCTAGAACTGTCTGTTGTGCCAGCCTTCAAAACCACAAGCATAACATCTTAGTTTAACAAGCTTCCTCTGTTAAATGCCAGCCAATGAAATCAATGATGGGTGTAATGAGATAGAGAATGCAGCCAGTAGGAGAAGTTTTTGCCACCTGAAATGTCATAAGCAGGGATGCAAAGGTGCACAGACTAAATACGCATCACCAACTCAGGAGGGCCATCCACCCAAGCAGAACCTCCAAGAACTGGCTGTTGGGAAACTGAGCACCTCCAGCCACCCATGCTTCAACCCCGTGACAGGATGAGCATTGAAATTCCAAGCCTAAGGCTTGAGGAGTTCCAGGTCTAGGTTTATAGAGAAATACTGTGTTTCTTGTATTTCAGACACCTCTGGAGGTCTGTGTCACTCACATTCCTTCCCTCCACTTATTTGTCAGGGTCCGGGCCTGGTATGGGTGACGGCAACGAATCAATGCATGCTTTGGTCCTGCCGTCAGTCTACCTTGGATTCTGCTCCTGCCAGACCCATTTCTGGGTTAAACCTTTAAGTACTGCAATGACAACTATTTAATAAAATCAAAGGTTTTAAGTGGGAGTAGAATTCATTCTTTCTACCCAGTTCTCATACTGGTTCCCAGAACAGCCCTTTATTGGAATCTGCCAGGGCAGGCTGGGTTTAGGGTTGGCTGCTGGGGGGCTGAAGTTAGATGGACAAATGGCTTTTCTCCTAAGCTCGAGTTTCCAAAACTGCAATTATTCTCACGAAGTCTTAAAAATTGTCTTTATAGCCAAAAGCCATCTCTATACTTATTTACTTAACATATTGCTTTTTATTCAAATTCATTTTAAATGAAACTTTGTATTATTCTCATAAACAGAAAAGTGGTATCACATGCCATAAATACAAGGTAATCATGAAAACAAATTATGTTATTCTGTGACCCACTGAAGGCCCAGAATCTGAGGCCCGCTCTCAATGTTAAAAAGGAGAGAAGAGGCAAATGGCAGGAGAACTGTTAAAGATAGACTGGCACAGAATAAACCCTTTTCCTTTAATCAAAAGGATTTTTAAAAACTGGAAAGGAATTAATTCTTTCTGTGTGATTCAGTGTCATTTGTTACCATGTCCGCACACACTGCCGGAATCATCTGCAGTCTGGTACATAGAAACAGCGATGGAATTTGCAGTGCCCAGTACAAAATAAAAATGGGAGGTCTTGTTCAAGCATTATTAATAATTTCAAGACAGCAACAGCTGAGCACTAGACCAAGCACATGGTCCTTCTTAGCAAGGGCCCCATGCAATTACACACACCTGCCTGATGGTACACGCACCATACATCTAAGAGAATGGATAGATGTGACCACCCTATAGGAATTGAAGTCTGAAAACCCCAAAGCACAGTCCAGAGGGCCATCCATGCTGCCTGAGGCAGGAAACAAGGCCAGGTAGGACCAATAAGACCCCACCATGCTGATGAGAAAAACCACCACAGAGTCAGGTCAGAAGCAATAATGAGGAATGTGGGTGGAGCCACTGCCTGGAGTTGTCCATAGCTTGCTTTAAGAAAACCAGCTCCTCCTTCCTCCTAACCTTAGTTAAGGTTAGATATGAGAAATACAAAAGAGACAGCAATGGCATGACCTGGTATATCTGGCAATGCCCTAGCAAGAAACATCCAGTCTACTTAAAAGATATAGCTGAACAGAGTTTAATGCAGGAACAATGCCCAGAGAGGTGGAGGCAGGGTTACCAGCACCAAAAGGGGCAATCACACACCAGGACTAACAGCAGCAAGAAGCTATTACCATCCCAGACCTGAAAGGGCAAAGGGAAGCGGTGGTTATTGAAACTTAGAAGGAACTGAACCCATGAGAGCTGGCCAGCAACTGGAGTCAAGGCCTTGGAGGAATAATGTACTAGTAGTTCCTGCCAGAGGATCAGGAAGAATAAATGCACAAGGTCTTTCCCCTCTCAGGATCCACCCAGAACCAGAGGGCAAAAGATCCAGCTTTATGTAGTCCCAGAAGTTAGCCTCCTTGTGCACAGAGCAGGGAGGCCAAGAGGGAGTGGATCTGGAGAACAAGTGGAAATTAATCAGCACACCTGCTGATGTTGGTGGGGGGTGTAATGTGGTGATATGTTTGTGGAGGGACAGAGGAGTATATGAGTGTGTGTGTGTGTGTGTGTGTGTGTGTGTGTGTGTTTGGGAGAGTGGCTGATGAAGGGAAGATAGCACTCAGTTTTTGGTCTAGACTTGAGCAAACAGGGTGAATGGTGATTCCACTCACAAGCAAGGGAATTCAGAAGGAGGGGCAGTTTGGGGAAGGAAGTAAGGCATTCTGGTTTGGCCATGCCAAGTTTAGAAGCATAAGGGACATCTAGGGGGATAAGGAACCAGGACTGGCACTATAGACCAGGAGGTCATGGATTTGTACAGGCAATTAAAGTTGGTAGAGAGAAGGGCCAAGAATACGGATAACAGCAACCCCAACATGTAAAAGGGAGTCGGAGGGAAAGACAGTAAAGGAAACTAAAGAACGGCCAGCTGGATCAGAAGATATCCCGGAGCGTTTATATCTAGGGAGCTGGGGTGGGGGCACTGTAGAAAGATTTGGTCTGGATGTCTCTGAAGGAAGTGAGCCTCTGGTCCCTGTACAGAAAGCCATGAAGTGGAATCCTGCACTGCATTGGAGTTCGGGGGAGATGTGCCTTTCCCACGCTCCATCCCTATGTCCCCATCATGTTCAGAGGTGCAGTAGCTGCAGCAGTTCCAGCTACTCCCCCACCAAAGATCCCAATCTGCCCCGAAGATAGAAGTGGATGCCTCAACCACCACAGTCTCCAGCTCGTAGTAACCGCCTCTGGCTTTCATCCCTCCACCCTGACTCTCTCAATTTCCTCTGAAACCAGCACAGAAGGATTAGCTGGGATGGTGGATGCCTAAAGATACGAGTACAAGAAGGAATAAGAGGAATCGAATTTCCACTGGAATCTCTAAGATAACTAGGGGCCAACACCCCAGCCACAAGCTCTGGCCAGTTTGGGTTGCTGGCCAACTTCTCAGGAGGTAGGTAGCAAAGAAGCCAACTTCCTTTGTTGGCCCTAAGGAGATGTCAAAACTCCTCTCCAGACAGCAGCCTCTGCTCTCTGTCATTCCATGTGTTGCCCTCCATGTTCGTCCTTACCTGAACTGATGCTGAGGATGCAGAGGATGCAGTCACATATGGAACCAAAGTCCAGGTCCCTTCACCCCCACACACTCACAGCCAGGATGGCCCCACGCCCAAACACCACAGAGAGGCCTCCTGGCCTGTTTCCCTGAATGTCCTGGCCCTCTTTTTCAGGGTAAGCCATGGCTAGACTGATGATTCCACATCTGAAAAGCCTTAAGTGCCTCCCAGAAAAAAAGCATCTGACGTTCACCAAAACTGGTGGATAAAGAGTCCGCCTTCCCCTCCACAATCCTGTTGTCCTCTCTGAGCAAAGCTGCTTTAACCGAGAGCCTCCTTCGGTGACTGGCCAAATGAGGCCAGTTCCTCTCCCCTGCCTCTCATCTGCTCCCTGCCAGCTCTGTCAGGAGCATTCACCACTGAACATTCTTTCAGTTAATGTTCACTGAGCTCGAGAGCCAGTTTCCTTGTCCACTGAGGTAGCTGAGCCAGATCACTTTCAAACGTTCTCTGGCTCTCTAATATGACCCTCTCTGATCATCTTGCAGTGAGGTGCAAGATGATTCATGGAGGAAGGACTCATGAAAAACGGTTTGGCTCAGTGGATAGAGCGTCGGCCTGCGGACTCAAGGGTCCCAGATTCGATTCTGGTCAAGGGCATGTACATTGGTTGCGGGCACATCCCCGGTGGGGGGTGTGCAGGAGGCAGCTGGTCGATGATTCTCTTTCATCGATGTTTCTAGCTCTCTATCCCTCTCCCTTCCTCTCTGTAAAAAATCAATAAAATATATTTTAAAAAAAAAAAAAACAGGAGCCTGAGCGCCTACCCGGCATGTCCTACCACACACATGGCTCATAACCCTTTTCCTGTAAGAAGCTCGCTGTCTTAGGGGAGAGACAGGGAAGTGCACAATCACTCCATTAGGTGTATATGGAAGCATTAAAAGAACAGAGATTCAGAGGAGAAAGTAACTCAATCCAAATGGGGCCGGGATGATTCAATAACAATGGCTATTTTGCAAAGTGCCTACTATTACGTACAGGCTGTGTATTAGCTACTTATATAAACATTAGGGGCCCAGTGCACGAATTCATGCACCTTGAAAGGAACTGTGGGCCGCAAGGCTGCGGTGGGCACAGTGGCAGGTCTCAGCCCATCCTCCGCACCCCTGCCCGGCCCCTCCCGCCATGGCCCCTGCCTGGTCCCATCTGCTAGCAGCCCCGCTCCCGCCACCGCTGCCACTCCCAAGTGCTGACAGTGCCGGCCCCACTCACACACGCTAATGGCGCAGAGCAATTGGGGCCAGTGCCAGCAGCGGGTGCAAGCGAGGCCGGCACCGTCAGTGGGTGCGAGCGGCAGCTGCTGCCCCAATCGCCCCTTAGGAGCAGGGGGAGGTGGAGAAGCCCTGAGAGGTGATCAGGACCGGCAGCCACCCCTCACACCTGCTGATGGCGCCGAGCGATCGGGGCCGGTGCCAAGCGCCAGCAGCAGGTGCGCGTGGCAGCTCTGGCGCCAGCAGCGGGTGGAAGCGGGGCTAGCACTGGCAGCAGGTGCAAGCGCCAGGTGGGACCGCGGTGCACGGGAGCAAAGAATTTTCAGTAACCACCAGAGGCTCACCCTGATGACAGCGACCAGCGCCCCTCTTTGGGTGGCGCCCATGCTCACCTGCTCCACCATCCCGCCATGGCCGATGCCCGCCATGTTCCATGCTCTTCCACCTGCTGCCAACACCCATGTTCTGCGTGCGCCCCCTGGTGGTCAGCGCATGTCATAGTGACTGGTTGTTCAGTTGTTCGGTTGTTCCACCGTTAGGTCTATTTGCATATTGGGGCTTCATATATATAGATTAATTCTTACAAATCCAGCAGGTAGCCAGTCTTACTGGCCTTGTTGTATAGAAAGGAAACCAAGGCTGACAATGTTAAGAAACATGCCAAAGGCCACTCAATATCAAGTGAATGGGTTTGAATGTGGACAAATATCTCCTACCCCAAACCCTGCATTTGTAGCCACCACAGTATATAGTAACTGAAGAAGCAACAGATAATTATTGGGCTCTTACTAAGCATCAGACACAGCCTCCTACATTTAATGCACACAGAAATTTATCCTGTGAGGAAGGCATCATTTCAATTCCCCTTTTACAAATAAGAAATGGAAGGTCAGTGAAGTTACAGAACTTGCCTAAGGTCACAGAAGAGCCAGAATTCAGATTTAGAGCCTAATTACCACACAACTTTCCATCCCAATTTGAAGAAAGAGTATGTGAAAAATGTTTTAAAGGCTGATAGAAAAAAAAAACTATGTTTCCTTAGTTTGGATTCCCCCAAAAGCATAACCTGAGGTAAGAATTTGGGTGTAGGGAGTTTGTTTCTAAGGTGATCCCAGGGAGCAGAGGAGGATGACACAGGGAAAAAGAGAAAAGCAAAATAATAAGGGTTCATAATCGGGGTTGCCACTCTGGACAGCAGGCCCACTTTAATGAGCCTCCCTCCCCCCCGCCCCAGAAGCGTACAGAATCCTCCCAGAATTGAGCTCCCACAGGAAGGAGGATGGAACATTCCCCATGCTCCCTTCCTCCACGGGGAAGCTCTTACTGAGCTCCCTCAGGCATCCCTGACCTCAGGGGAGCCCTGGGGCAGAAAACAAAGACATGAACCGTGTGTGAAACCAGGCAGCATAGGCAGAGAGGGAAACAGAAAGGCAGCTCTGAACCACCCAGCCCAGTCCAGGTCCCAGGTGTGCCTGCCTCCCACCGAGACACAGTGGGAGGGGACACTTCAGGCACCGTGGGCAGCAGGATCAAAACAGGAGCCTGATGCCGAAAACGGTTTGGCTCAGTGGATAGAGCGTCGGCCTGCGGACTCAAGGGTCTCAGATTCGATTCTGGTCAAGGGCATGTACATTGGTTGCGGGCACATCCCCGGTGGGGGGTGTTCAGGAGGCAGCTGGTCGATGATTCTCTTTCATCGATGTTTCTAGCTCTCTATCCCTCTCCCTTCCTCTCTGTAAAAAAATCAATAAAATATATTTTAAAAAAAAAAAAAAACAGGAGCCTGAGCGCCTACCCGGCATGTCCTACCACACACATGGTTCCTCTGCTGAGACCCACAGCTGCCTCTCGCATGCTGGGCTTGCAGCTCTCCCATTGAAATGGTAGAAATACACTCTCAGGCCACGAGGTAAACCAAAGTGAAAGGAAATGGACATTCTGTGTTGGCCATGCCACGTTTGGAAGCCTGGTGCTAAAGCTAGAGGCAACCTCCCTTTTTTTCCATCCAGCCACGAAAAAGCAGTCCTCTGCCCCAGGCCGGGGTATGGCTGGCCTCTCAGCTGCTGGCCTGTTCCAGGCTGGCACTATAGAATGGCAGCTGAATGCGTAGACTGTGTGTCCTTGGGCAAGTTATTAACCTTTCTGAACCTCAGTTTGTTTCATGTCTAAAGCAGGACAAAGATGCCTACCCAGGAGAATAGAGTGGGAATTAGATGACACTCTGCCTGTGACACATTTAGCACAGTATGTGGCATAGAGTGAGCATTTAATCAAGGATGGATATACATATTTTACCATCTTTGAGGAGATGCAGTTCCATAACAAAGAGGAGAACTAGAGACAGTTCCTTATCATGTAAAGAAAGAGAATGAAATAATACAGAGAATGCTAGGCTTGCCAGGCAAAAGATTTCATTTCCCAGCTGTATAAACTTAGGTTCGGGAACCTCTTTAAATATGGGTTTTTCTATCACTAAATGGAGATAATCACTCTGTCTGCCTCAAAACATTGCTGAGGCTCAATGGAGATCACAAATGTAAGAATGTTTTGTGAACCCGAATGTAACAGAAAAATGTTATTGCTGTGATTATAACAATGATTGGAATCAAAGCTCTTCTCTCCCCAGCACATGCGTGCATACACATTCCCTCCCTCCCTCTCTCTCTCTCTCTCTCTCTCTCTCTCACTCTCTTTCACACACACACACACACACACACACTCCCTCTCTCCCACTCCTCTCCCCCCTCACCCCCTGCTGCATGGGGCCGACTGCTCCTCATTAAGGCATTTTCATCTTAAGGTCAATGCCATTGCAGGGAGTGTATGATGAATATCAGAGACACTCTGTAACAGCTGTTCCGGGCGAGTCATTCAGACCATCAGTGTCAAGTATGGTGCTGCTAATTTATTTATGTATGAGGATGATGACCAGGGAAAGCAATTAGGATTTGGGCATCTGCGCTTCTGTGATCCCAGATTGCCAGAGCCCTGGCAGTGGCACGCCACGGAAACCTGAACAGCAGTTGCTCACTGCTAACTACCTTTCTTCTGCGTGGACTCAGGCTCACTGCCTCTTTGTATGCCGAACAAGTCGTGTCTGTGCCCCAATCCCTCATCTGTTTTCTTCCGCACTCCAACCCAAATTACATGGCAAGTGGCAGGAGTGCTGATAGGAAAATGGGGTTGGAGACAAATTCGGGGGCTGGGGGTGGCGCTAAAGCATTTTTTGAGTTCTTTACAGCTATCAATTAATGAACCCCTGCAACAACCTGGAAAAGTAGGTCAATATTATTATCCTTCCTTCATTTGAGAAAACAGGCTTAAGAAGAATGGCTTGCCCAAGGCTAAGCTGGCAATCAGAAGAGCCGAAGCAGAATTAGATGGAAGAATTTCTGACTTCACATCCTCGGCCAAGTATGTGCTTACTTAGCATGCAGAAGGTGATCAATAGATGAGAGGGACTCCCTGACTGCATCCAAAAATGATACGCTAATCCCCTCCTGGGCGCAGTGGCGGAAGCTAGGTCCAGCTCAGATCTTAAAGCCTGGAGAGCTTTTAAATACAGATTCTGAATAATCCAGGAAAATACCTTTGGATGCACCGCAGTTGTAAGAAAGATGAGGAGGTAGGTTTGTCTTCACGGTGGACGTTGTTTGGTTGCCGAAGAGCTGAATGCCCTCTTTGCCAGGGGGCAAGGAGAGCTTTGCAGGGCCTCTCTACCCTTCCCCCTACCCTGGGAGCCCTATGGAACCCCAATTAGGTCCAGCACATAGTACAAGGAGGAAAAACTTTGGGCCAAGGCCCCTGGCACCACCGAGACAGCCAGTGGCCACTGGTCTGGAGGCACCATCCTCATGAGACTGTTCCCAGGGCAAGTCCTTGGCTGTGCTTCACCTCCCTGGTCTCCCCAAAGCCTGTGCTCCAGTTTTCCAATCGATTCCAATAAACTCTTCCCGCCCTAAGTTAACTGATCTTCTTGTTGTTTGCAACCCTGACTATACAGTTCCTGACCTAGAAATGTAAGTACTTGCCAAGGGGGATTAAAACTGCCAGGCACAGGTTCCCATACATTGCTGGTGGGAAAGTAAAGAGGCAAAACATCCAGGGAGGGCGATTTAGCAAGGGTATCATGTGCCCTTTGGCCCAGCTCTCCACCTTGGGAATTCACTCTACATGTAGACTTGCAGTATCACGGAACGCCTTATATACAAAGTCAATTTGTATTTGTGTACCTATATGCCAGGTTATCCAATGTAGTAGTGTTTGTAATAGCAAAATATTTGAAGGAATTCCAAAGTCCATTAATAGAGGACTAATTGAATGATGACATGTACACATGATGGAAAACTATCCAGCTCTTTTGTTTTTAAATAAGATGTTTTCTATGTGTTGATATGGAAAAATCCCCCAAATATGCAAGTAAAAACAAAAGGCTCGGGACAGTGTGCATAATATGCTACCTTTTACAAAAAATAAAAATAAAAACAATAAGAATTTGTTCTTTCTTAAATAGGCATAAGAAAATTCTAGCGGGATATAAAAGAAAACTATTGGGTGTCCTATTGGGAGGAGAATGAGGCAAATAAAGCAAGATGGGGTGTGGTGCCTTGTATAATGTTAAGTGTTTTTGAATCATGTTGATATGCACCTACTCAAAAAACTGCATTGAAAAAGTGCCATCTCAGAGAGTGAAAATCAGCACAGACATAATTCATTTGACCTCCCTGTCTTCACACCGCTCCACCATCGCCCTCAGCACGTGGACAGGGCGACCTGGCTAACAGTGGCTGTTGGCTTGCACGGCGTAAGAATGGAATCTGGTCCAGACTATTGAGGAGAAAAGACAGACTAGGCTGCTGAAAACCAAGCCAGATAGTTCCTGATGCAAGAGCAAAAGAAGGTTCACAGCATCTTTTGATGTGTGAAATACAAAGCAATTACATTTCAGAGACATGCCTGCCCTTAAGAAGGATATGTCCCAGTCATACAATTCACTGTCCCCTGCGATCGAGACACGCTCCTCAGAAACAGGAAAAGAACCCATTCAGCACGAGCTACTGGGAAATACAGGGTTCTGACGAATTTTGTGCATCAGTGGAGTATGCCTGGTGTGATTACCCCACAAACACCGCCTAATGAAGAGACTGGAGCTTTCTCGCCTGGAGGTCCACTGCTCAAACTCAAACCAAGGTCCCCAAGACACAATGTACTTATGTATCCTCTAAGCCATTTACTTGAAAATCAATAATATTTCAAATTTAATGAGTTGTAAGACAAGTAAATTAGAGTTTGGGGTAAGCAATATTGATTAGATTATTCTGTCAGCAGGAACCCATGACTTTCCTCTGTAATTAAGCATTCCATGGAGGGGCGGGCCGATGCGCTCACCCCTCGTTGCTTTCATGGGGAAATCAGAGGTCTGCCCGTTCCTGTAATGAAAGCCTTTTCCCATATGCTGGCTGGCAGCCTGCACCCTGCTAGTGGGGGCGGCCCTGCCCTTTCCTCCGAGGCAGCAGGCTTCAGTGACAAGTGGCTTTCCCCAAGCACTAATCACCCCTTGCTCTAGTCCCAGAGCTTCAGTGAGTTTGAACATCAAAATGAAGAACTGCAACTAAAAAAAAAAAAAATCGTTGTGGCAGAAATTGCCTTCAGTAAAAGAGCTTCTGTGGAATGATATGCAACTGTGAGAAGCTGCCTTTCAAGTTCCCCTTGCAGTTTGCATTTCCTAGAAGCCAGGGGATGGCCAAAGTAGATTTCCCACCAAATTGACTGAATGAAGAAGGAACAAAAGGGCAGAATTTCAAACATCTAAGGGCTGGGTAAAAAAAGGAAGGGGGGTGGGGGAGGTAGAAGAGGATAAGGGAGGGATAAATAGTGATGGAAGGAGACTTGACTTGAGGTGGTGAATACATAATATGCAGATGATGTATTATTGAATTGTACACCTGAAACCGGTATCATTTTATTAACCAATGTCACCCTAATAAATTCAACTTAAAAAATTAAAAACATCTACTGTCACAATTCAACATCAAGCGTCTTAGCTCTCAACACTGAATCACCTTGCCTACATCAATCTTTTCTGCCCTGTCTTGGGGGAAACCTTACTTTTTCAATCTGAGTAATGGCTGCTTTTTAATGAATTAAGTTAGTTCGTGTTAAATGGAATTTCTGACCTTGTCACGGCTCTGGATCTTTGAACGAAAATGCCCCCCTAACCGTATTACTCAGGAAGAAAAATTCAGAGATTGCATGAGAAATGTAGCCACTTTGCAAAGCCCTGGCTGCTTTAAATAGAAGGAGGGGGGAAAAAATAGAAAAGCAGGCAGTGCTTGCTACCTAGTTCTTGCGACTAAGAACTAGCTTCTTGGACTATGCCCGGGGGCTTGCCAGAAATGCAGGCTCTCAGGCCCCTCGCCCAGATCTACAGATTCAGAACCTGCCATTTAACAAGACCCCCAGGTGATTCTGTGCCCATTCCAGTCTGAGGAGCGCCCCTAGGTTTGCAAGGTGGCTCTGCTCTTCCTCGCTGTGTGGCCTCCGACAGGTTACATGGCCTCTGTGTATTTCAGTGTGCCTGGCATACCATAAGCACTCGATAAATGTTAGCTGTTGTTAAAGGAGACATGTTTCTTGGAATAGATGAGGAGTTCCTGGGCTCTGGACAGAGGGAGATCCTTTGGGGAAAGAACAACATATGCCTGACATAAAATGACAAAGATTTTACTGGAGCGGAAGATACAGGAATGGATGGAAGAAGCCGTGATATCACTGAACACAAATATTTGCCCACTCTGCCTCTGCTCCTTGAGCCAAGAGGTGCAGGGGCAGAATTTAAAAAGAAAAAAAACAATTAAAAAATAAACACTAGATTTGGAATTTCACAATCTTAGATTGAAACCCTGACCCCACTATCTCCTGAGCAAGTGGCTGACCTAGGCTTAGTCTCCTAACATGTGTATGTATGATGTGGATATTGAAAGTTAACTTTAGAAGTTATAAGAATTAAACAGTCTGTGTGTAATAAGATATGTGTAGATAGTATGTGTGTCCATATTTTTTAAGCTGGTGGCAGAGTGTTTATCTCTAAAGTCAGGAGTTGGATTAGGTTTATAGTGGATCTTAGCCCTGGTTGCATATTTCAAAACATGGGGCAGGTGACAAGGGAGGAGAGGGCTTTTTAAAAAGACCTAGGTCCAGGTTCCACACCAAACCAATTAAATCAGAAGCTTTAGGAATGGCACTGAAGCCTTAGTATTTTCAAGTGTGCAGTCCAAGGTCGAGTTCCACTGTGTTAGAAGGAAACAAGAGAGCCAAATCATTCTGCCCAAGAAAAAACAAAAATCATCAACAACAATAATCTTGGGTGGCAAAATAAGATGAACAGATGATAAATAAAAGAGGTCTGGAGACTGGTGAAAGAGAAAGAAGCCCATGCTATGGTAAGACATCTGAATCTCCAGCAGCAGAAATGGCTAAGAGTCTTATGAAAGAATAGAGAGATTCAATATATTTGATAGTGGCTACTTCATGTCAGTTTTCCAGGGAAAGCAATCACGTATTTAATGTGTGGGCTGTTTGGGAGGTGATGGAGAAAAAGACACTCCAGGAGAATGAACCATTGATTCTCAGATGGGTTGACATTAGGAATGATTTAGAACAAGAATATAAGCAAAAAATAAGGATTCACCAAAATCTAGAAATAGAAGTCAGAGACATGCCAAGCCATAGGAAATTGCAGAATTCTTTGGGGGAGCATGGACTTCTACACCATGAGAATAAGGAGGTGAGTCCATTTTCTCTGAAGCATGAGGAAAAGAGTGAATTCAGCTAATTTCGGGTTACACTTGACATAGCTCACCACGGGCAGATTCTCAGTACACAGTGGTAGTTATAATTAGCCCTGACATGCTGAAATCTCCACACCCTCCACACACTTGCCATTGGAGCCACCAGTACAGAAGCCCCACTAACCAATGTACAAGTTTCAGAGAGGCTACTGTGGCAGTCTGATACTCATCAGGTTTGCAAACCGGCCTTCTGACTTTGAAGTTTACCAGCTTGGTTATTAGCAAATGTGTCTTGGCACATGGATCTTGGCAACCATTTCTGAAATTTGTAAGGAGGAGACATAGTCTCTATCTAATATACTTCTATTCAGAACCCTAATTTTCAGAATTATATCTGTGACCCAAAGTGTCAGGAGAATTGAGAGGAACAACATTCCATTCTTCTTTCAGGATCCCACAATGCTATTAGTAGGAGAAACAACAAAAGAGAGCTCAAATTAAATCAAGTGACTGCATCACATAACATTTAGGAGAGTGCACACATTTTTTTTTTATAGATGGCCTCTTAGGGGTATGATTGCAGCTTAACACATAGAGTGAGATTATTTACAGAGAACGAACATCATCCAATGTGAGTGTTTCCGGCCCCACAGGAAAACCTTTTAAGCTTTCAAGGCTTAAATGAAGGAAAACTTCTTGAGAACCTCCACTTAAGGATATTAAAAAACCCATTTGTCCCATTAAATAACCTTGATTCTCTTTCCATAAGTGTTGAAGGCTTCTGACTTGTCCTCTTTCATTGCAATAAGAGGAAAATTACTTGAGAGTAGAGACCTTATTTATCTGGCTGAATCACTCTTTCTTCTAGCCTCAGCTCTGGTATCTTATCCGCCCAGCCGCTTCCTCCTGACCCCCAGACCAGGGAAAGTTGTCTTACACCTGAGTATCCTTAGCAATCTTTTTACTACCTCATAGCTTCTTAGTTTATGTTGAGGTTACCTTTGTGTGTCTGTCTCTCCTATAAAACTGTATACTGTTCCCATTGTACCCTTAGCCCCTAACTCTGTGCCTGGCACAAGATAGAAAGTCAGTATTTGTTCAACTGTTAAATCAGCAGAAAAATGAATGGAAGAAGATTCAACAGAACCCAGAATCTGTATAGTTAAAAACAGGGACATCTGTGGCTTTCTTTCTCTCCTGAATATAACTGAGGACATTAGTCTATTCTCCCAACTTTTGTGGAAAGATAATCTATCTGAAGAAGATTATTCACCTGAAATATGGAGACAAATGAAAATTCTCAACACCAGCAAGGCTGTAAGCTTCATAGAGGGACCTTCTCCTTCCTATTTGGCACTGCAACCCCAGATCTGGGCACAGGGTCCACCTATAGCCTTCAGCAATAAGCTCCTTCAGAGACTGCCTCAGTGGTGCCTCACTTGCCTGAGGTCATACCCTCCCCAGGGGATCCCTCATCCCCTAGGGAATGGGCAAGCAAGGGTATGTTGGCCAAATGTGGCCCCAGGACAAGTCCAACAGCATCATCTTCTCCAGATTCCCCCACCAGCTTGTCCTGTGTTGCAGTTTGCCTTCTCCTTTGGTCCACTCCAGTTCCCTCCCCCTTCACAGATATTAGCCCCTAATGAATACTTAGCTCCTCAAACTGCATCTCAGTGTCTACCATAGGAGAACATAACCTGTGAAAACCACCAATAATTGTTTAAGTGAATGAGTAAAAAAAATGTACAAATGAGTAAAAGATGTAATAGGAAATACTAGTATTTCAGCTGTGCGGAATGACTCCCACTGTCAACTAAAGATAGAGTTGGAGCCATTAGGGAATCCCCAAAATGCAGTTCCCGCTTCCTGAGCATGTGTACTGCTAACTGCTGTGCTATCTCACAAAATCCTTTCAATTGCCCTATTGGGTGGAAATGTATTGGCCCATTTTACAAAGAGGGAAAGAAGCTCTCAGGGGTGAAGGAATTTGCTCAAGATCACACAGCTAGTGACTTGCAAAGTTAGGATACAAAGCTCTTCTGCCAGGCTCCAAACCATACTACTCCACGGCTCATATCATCCTCCACAACTGATAGCAAATGTTGTAGCTGGTAACCCCTTCTCAATATGGTCAAACAGACTGGCTGAAAGCAAACATTTGGCCCGAACATTTCCTTCTATCCAGCTGGCTGCTCTGACAATAAACCATTGCCTTTGTTCCAAAAGCACCAACCAGCTCATCCCTGTATAGACAAATTGACACTCCGTAGAAAATTCCCGTTTTCTTTTTGCTCTTAGTGACATAGACAATGCTGCTTTTCCATGTGATGAAAACAGTAATAAAAAAAATACTACTAATATAGTAATGGCAATAATAATAAAAGTAAAACTCTATCTTTACTAACTTAAAAATCACAAGAAAAATTTTTGCATCATTTACCTAAAAGGAGGATGGAATATTGTCTATTGATATTGCAATGGCACAGCTTGTCCCAAAAGCAGTTTAAGAAGGACTTAAAAATATACTTCTGAATAAACACAGGGAGAGGGACTTGCAGGTCATATCAGCTCCTCCCTTCCTTTTGAGGCAAAACTGAAATATCATTGGAAACTCGACAATTAGCACTTCCTTAAACTTGTGGAGGAATTCCCTCTAATCACTGTCCCTTATCTTTGCTATATCCAGGCTCTTTGCTTTGAAATTTCACAGCGCCCTCCCACTTGCATTCAGGGCTTGCCATGTGATTCATTGGCCAATGGGATTCAGAAAATGTGATGTGAGCAGAAACTTGAAAACCGCTTGTAAAATTGGGTGCTCTCTCACTTTCGCTCCTCTGCCATGAGAACATACCCAGGGCTGGTTGCTAGAAGGTGAGAAACACATGGAACAAAGAAGCCCCAGCTGAGATGCCCCATCCAAGTCCAACCTAGATTAGAGCCCTAAACTAATCCTCTGATGTGTGAGAAATAAGTGCTCATGCCCCAGCCGGTTTGGCTCAGTGGGTAGAGTGTCGGCCTGCGAACTGAAGAGTCCCATGTTCGAGTCTGGTCAAGTGCATATGCCCGGGTTGCAGGCTCGATCTCCAGTAGGGGGCGTGCAGGGGGCAGCCAATCAATGACTCTCTCTCATCATTGAGTTTCTATCTCTCTCTCCCTCTCCCTTCCCCTCTGAAATCAGTAAAAATATTTTTTTAAAGAAGAAGTGCTCATCTACATATATATATATAAAAGCCTGTATGCAATGTGTCGCCTTGGGAGTTCAACCAGGAGACCGGGAGTTCAATCGCTCCCTAGGATGTGTGCTGACCACCGGGGGCAGTGCAGAATGAAGAGAGGCCCCAGCTGGCAGTCAGCAGCCACTAGGGACTCTACCCATGGAATGAATTTCATGCACTGAGCCTCTAGTTGTCAGATAGTACTGTTTCCTAAATAGTTTGCTATACAGCAAAATATAACTGGTAGCCTTCATTTGCTTTGAGCTTTAAAACAAAATGGCAAAGATAATCAAGAAAAAAGTGAAACCTCCCCTATGTACTCTCATGTCAGAGACACGGGGCTTGTGCTGATCAGAAAATGGCTTTCTTAATAACCACAGATAGTTGCCCCATTCTCAATTAGTATCTCTCTATATCAGTGCTGTTCAACAGAAATATAATGTGTAACAGATAGATAATTTTAAAATTTCTAGTAACCACACTTAAAAGGCAAAATGAAACAGATAAAATAAGTTATAATAGGATATTTTAATATATCCAAAATATTATCATTTCAGCATGTAATCAATATTTTTAAATTATTAGTGCGATATCTTACATTATTTTTTTGATACTATGTCTTTGAAATATGGTGTTACAGCATATTTTAATTTGGACTAGACATATTCCAAGTGCACAATAACCACAGGCAGCTAGTGGCTACTGTATTAGACAAACAACTCTGCATCTATTGGAGATGGTAACTCCATTGGCCCAGAGTGAATGTGAACAGGAAGCAGACCATTGCATCCATTCTAGGATTTTAGGCAGCCATCAGAAAAGAGTAAAACCAGAAGAACTGAATACAGTAGTTTTTCATATTCAGCTTCTGACATAAGAATGACACACTGCTACAGATTACTCAGAAATACTTTTTTTTATCACATTCAGAAAAGAAAAAAGAGCAGATAATTCAGGAAATCTTCCTCAGGTAAGCCTCTGCAAGACACTAGAATGTGGTTAGGAGTGCTGGTTATCCATTAATTCTTCAACCTGAGACAATTTGAGATAAGGAGGACTGAATCATCACACAGATGGAAAATAATGGGATGAGGAAAAACCCACGTGCCCATTTGTTTGAAAATTACAGGAATACACAAACACACACAATTTTAAAGTTCTGCACCACTAAAGAAGAAACATGTTTCCCAGACAATGAAAAGCAATAACAAATATTTTAAAAAGTTATTACAGACAACTCAATATAATTTAAGAAGTTATAGAACCTATCAAACAAGAATTGAAAGAAGATGTAAGAGGGAAAGAAGTTGAATTTTGTCCTCAGATTAAAAAAAAAAAAAATGGAGCTGACTGAAAAGAGCAGAGAATTCTAGAAAATCAAAAATGCAATGGAAGATTAAAAAGATAAAAAAGAAATTGATAAATAGGATAGAGATAAGAGACCCAACTTATAAGTAATTGGTGATACCAAGAGAAAAATCACAACAATTTAACCAGAATCAAAAGCAAAACCCTAACAGTAAAAGACAATGAAGCAAACCTATAGAGTTTTGGAGCAAAGTGTATGACCTAATAATTCTCTACCAAATTGCTGTCAACAGAAACATATTTTTGGACTGTAAACTGTACCCGTTACCTGTTGCCACAATAACGTTGCAAAACAACCGTAAACCTTAGTGAGATGCAATAATAAACATTTATTTTTGTTTCCAATATTATCGGTTGCACATGGGATCAGCAGATCTGAGCTAAACAACCTCATGAGGTCTGTAGGCTTGACTGGACAAGTGGGTACACTTGACTGATCTCCATGTGTCTCATTCTCCATCATGCAAGCTTATTCTCATGGTGGTAGCAGGGGAGAGGGCAGACACATGCACTTTCCACCCTCTGCTTACATCAAGTTTTCTACTGTGCTATTGGTGCAAAGCAAGTCACATGACCAGGCCAGAGTCCAAGTGAGAGGGGACTACAAAGTTATTTAGCAAAACAAATGGATACAAGAAAGCCAGTTATTGGAGCCATTGATGCAATCACTCTACTTGTCAACACCCTCCAGCCATAGGCCACCATTAATATCCCTAAACAAGTGGGTTTTATTATTCATTTCAGTGAGGGTGAACCTTGGAAAACCCAAGCCTGGAATACCTTGAGGTATCTCTGTAAGAGGGTATTCGAAAGGACTTATGATAGGATTCAGGCTGAAGTGATTTTTGTGTGCGGGGCTTAGCTCTGGATTGATGCTCTCAGGAAAGAGAGATGTTTGGTCATCTTTGTAGTTTGCACAATGGTCATGTTTTGTCTGTGTTCAGAAATGATCATGAAATGGTCTTGTCATGATCCATCACAGTCACAGAGTGATCTGCTCTGATAATGACATTTTGCAAAATCATTTGTGTCCAACAGGACACTGGCACCCGTGCTGTGATGCTGGCTCTTTTTCTTCTTTTCATATTACACACACTACCAGTTACTATGGAATTCTGCTTAATGCTTTCATCAGTCAATCCCAGAGGTAATTCAAAATAAGCAACTTGATTTCAAAAAAGAGAGAAAAATCTTTGGTATAAAAGTACCAACAGTAAATATTGAACCCCATTAAACACAGAGCTGTCTCTAAATAAATGTTATAAATATGCTTACAAAATATCAAAAGCAATCATCAAATGAGGCATATAAGATATAAGAATGTATTAATAATAAGAATTTAGGCATAAAAGCTCAAATTATATTAGTAATGTCAAGAAGTAAAATATAGATGGTAGGAGGAAGTTAAAGTACATATTCTTTCTCATATTAGAGAAGGGAAAGTCAAAACACAATGGTTCCTTTTTTTCCTTTGATGTTTGAAGAAATAGAGGTGCCCGCTATTTTTTAAAAAACTTAATGAAGCCCAGTCAGTGTGGTTGAGCATTGACCGATGAACCAGGAGGTCACAATTTGATTCCCGGTCAGGACACATGCCTGGGATGCAGGCTCAATCCCCAGTAGGGGGCATGTAGGAGGCAGCCAATCAAGGATTCTCTCTCACCATTCATGTTTCTAACTCTCTCTCCCTCTCCCTTTCTCTCTCTGATATCAATAAACACACTTTAAAAAAAACAAAAACTTAATGAAAAGTACTTGTAATGCTAAAAAGTTAATAAATAAAACCAAAGATGTTCATTATCCTTGGCCTCCTTTTCACACCCCTGCCCCTGCCTTAGGTCTGCCCCATACTCTCTGCCTTCCTCAACAGTGCAAGCAGTCTGCTAACTGGCCTTTCTTCCTCTAATATTTCTCTGCAGAATGGAGGCTACACCTGTGCTGCTCCAAGCGCAGTTGGTGGGGTGGGGCTATCCATACACTGCTGATTACAGGTTGGCAACCAGCACAAAATTGGGGAAAAGCATTGGAAATTTTTAGCAATTTGGCAGAGGTGTTTTATATAGGCTGAAACCACTCATTAAAAATGGGTGCCTGCATTTTGTATATTTTTTTATTATATGTTTCTAGTAATTCATTTTTATTACACGTTCTAAAAATACCCGTGGGTAATAATATATTGGGAACAGAGGAGTTGGTCCCTCTGCACAGATGGTTAGAGAAGCCCTGGGTAGACCAAATCAGAAGGAGCTGCATGGGCCGCAAGTCGGAATCTGTCACTTCTCTGCCTGCAAGCATTCAGTGGCTCCCTCTTGGCTCTAACAATGGTTCTTACCTTTTTCCTGCCTCCACATTATTCCTATTGGAGCACTGCCTACCCGTTGTGCCTCCTGCTATGCAGGGATTCTCAAAAGAGTTAGGGAGGGAGGTCATATCTACTAAAGGGAGAGAGAAGGGAGAGAAATCTCAGGCCTGGGAGGCAGGGGCGGGGAATGTGCACTTAGAAACAAAAGCCCTGAAAATTCAGATACACCCTGAGGAGTGTGTCCCTTCCCCCTCTCCTTTGAGACTTCCAGGGTCCAAGGATGAGGTCAGTGCTCCTTGGCTGTGCCTACAGTGCACATCTTCTGCCCCCACTACCCTCAGGCCTCCCCAGCAGGCCCTATCCCACAGCACCCTGCACTCCAGGCACTCAGACTGCTCCTGAACACAGCCTGCACCTACCCACATGCACCTACCCACATGCTCTTCATTGGCTCCCCTCCACCCACCTGCTACTATGTGAGGCCCCAACTCCAATGTCACACTTTCCTTGTTCCCACCATTCTCCCCAAGGGTCCTTTGAAAAAGAAATTCTAACTCTGACCCTGATACTTTTATTTTAGGGTTTTTTCCAAAACAAAATTTTGGACTCGTGCACAGATTTGCCTACAAAATTTTTTTTTTCAAATATTTTATTGATTTTTCACAGAGAGGAAGGAAGAGGGACAGAGAGCCAGAAACATCGATGAGAGAGAAACATCGACCAGCTGCCTCCCGCACACCCCCCACAGGGGATGTGCCTGCAACCAATGCACATGCCCTTGACCGGAATCAAACCTGGGACCCTTCAGTCCACAGACCGACGCTCCATCCACTGAGCCAAACCGGTTTTGGCCAAAATTATTAAATTGACCAACAGTGTGGTGACTGCGTGGGGCGGGGGCGGAGGGACATGGGTAGAGGTAGAAGAGGGTATAGGGGGATAATGGGAAAAAATTATTAAATTGGGAGTAATGTGAGATCACTTGAATAACTAAGTTCTATACATACAGTTGAATAATATATAGCTATTAAAATGATAAAGAATACTAAATAACACGAAAATATGTTTACAGTATACTGCTAAGTAAATAAGTAGATTATAAAAAATATATGTACACTTATAGGGGACGATCTTGTTATTAAAATGTAGCAATAGATGCAAGCATAACATGTATTCAGGCACAGATAAAGGTGTAGACATAGGCAAAAGCACAGGCAGAAATGTAAGCATAGATACAACACAAATTGAGCTTTAGAGCAAATGTCAAGAATTGTTATTTCTGTGCTGTGGGATTATAGGCCATTTTTATTGGTTCCTACCCATATTTTTTTTTATCAGAAATATTATTTTTTCAATAAGAAAGGTATGTTAAAGAAAGAATTAATTATTGCCCAGATGCGTTGCCATGGAGCTCTGCACAGTCTTCCACGACAGCATTCCCCTCTCACCTTGATTGTTTACTTGGCCGTCTCCCACCGGATCATGGTCCTGTACGGCAGGACCACCCTACGCTCAAGGCAAACACAGCACTCCGCACTGAGCAGTCAGCGAGGACGTAGTTGCAGAACTGAATATAATGCATTGAATTACCAAAAAACAAATACTGAACAAACAGGCATCTGTGCTGTTTCCCAGGAAACCGAGAATGAAATTGATCATCGAGACCAGGTTGTGGCCGGACCCAGGAAACGGAGATTTCAGGACTTGTCCGTCTGGATGAAGTGTGAGGAGAGCTTGGCCAAGGGAAAGGTGAACGAACCCCGTCGGAAGGGCTCCTTAGGCCTGATGGGCACTTTGCTGAGCAGCCCTCCCCAGCTTTGCTGGTGCAGGCGTAGGCTGTACTGATTTATCCAGTCGGTATTGATTCCTTTCAGGCAATTCAGAGAGAGAGTTTTTCATGAAACTGTCTGGGAAATGGAGCAAGTCCCCAGGATGGGCATATTAGCAGCAATGATTTTTCACTTAGTTGCTGTGTGTTCGTGTCTCGATGTAATAATAATACTCTCTGAAACGTGTACACTGGCTTTCCCCGGAGGAGGACTCGGTTCTTTCACACATATTGAGCTCAATTTCCCCATTTCTCAAGTTTCTCTCCAAGAGTGTGAGTACTTCAAAAGACACATTAGTTCTGTAAAACATCTAGACTTTTATTTACTGACAGACGGCTACTGCTGAAGGAATCAAGGCGGCATAACACCATCTGACTCTTTGGGCTTCCGGAAAGCACACAGCCTCCCCAAGACTCTCATTCATCTTTATAAATCATGTGTGAAAGAGCTAAAGGCAGGGAGCGACTAACATGGGCTTTGGAATTTAACCTTCTCTGGCTTTAAGTCCCACCCTGTTTCTTTTCAGCCATGTGTATCAGCCAGGGTTCAATCAAGGATGCAGAACCACCGTGGCTATCACTGGGCATTACGGAAGAAGGTACTAAGACAGTAGTAGGACCTTCCACAATTGTGGGAAGAACTGGAGAAGTAAGGATCTGAGAGCAGGAGTTGGAGGATCAGAGAAAAGCCACTAACCAGCCCTTTGTGGGGACCAGTTGGAGTCTGCGGGGGGGACCAGTTGGAGTCTGCGGGAGAATCAGGAAGCTCGCCAGTTCCAACTGCTGGCGTGGGGCCACAAAGGAGTGGCAGTGAAGGCTGTTGTCCCTCTGATCGTGGGCCTGGGGCTGCTATTGGTCAGTTAACCTGGCAGTTAGAAGGGAAAACTGATCGTGGAGGAGGGAGTAGTGAGAAAAAGCTTGAATCTGCTGGTAGGATCTCGGCATCCATTGCTGACTGCTTCTTACCACAACTACCTTCGAAGAATAAAGGCTGCTGTTTTACTCCCACCTTGAAAGCCCCAAGCAACTTTCTCTTTTGGTAACTCTAGTCCAGGACCACAAAAAGAAAGGGGAGTACAAGAACATGATTCCAGTGTTGCCAAGTTGACACCATACAAAACCACCAGAGATGTGACCTTGGGCAAGTTACTTGATCTCTCTGAGTCTCAGCCTCCTCACCTGCACAATGGCAATAATATCAGTGCCTACCTCATGGGGTGGTTGGTAGGGTTAATGGAGAACGTACAGATAAGGAGAACAGTCCCTGGCACATAGTAAGTGCTGGGCAATCCTCAGTTATTATCATTGATGCTATTGAATAAAGATCTATTCTTGAGCTGGTATTCTTTCAGAGGGTTCACCTTGCAGAGTTTCATGGGCTAAGCTTGACTTCAACAAAGAAACTCTAGCACACCACAATAACCAGCTCCCTTCACAGACAGAGCTATTAAAAGAGGGGGGGGGGGGGCGGGGGAGACAGAGACCAAAAACAAGCTTATCTAGAATGTAGTATTTTGAAGATGCCAACAAAAAGGACTAGGCTAGGAGGCCCCCTCTTGCTACCTGCCAGTTATATGACCTTGGACAAAGTCAGGGCCCCTGCTGTTTCAGCTCTCCCATCCAGGAAAGGAGGAAATGCATCCTGCTCCTCCAGCTCTCCTGGGAGGACTGGGAGCAGACCCAGGACAGGATTTTGTGAGACAAGAGAACTCTTTGAGAGAAAAGCATTCTCATGATACCAAGTAATCTTCACCCTTGTTATGGTGCTTCATCTCCACAATGAGAAATGCTGCTGGGTGTAGAGCTGGGATTTTAAGGTCATTTCTCCCTCCTGGTATCAGGCACTGATCAGCAAATCGGTTTATGAAGAGGGACTGCTTGCCTGCTACTGTTCATAATTTCCCATTCAGGATCAGCAGCCAAAAGTGACAGCAAAGCCTCCCAGGAGAACTGCTGAGTTTGCCAAGGAGTGCAGTGCACCTCATAGTTTACGTATTAAACCATTATGCTGACTACTGTCACCATATCCATTTACAGAGCAGTTGAATGTTAAGATCTTCTCCAGTATCCTTCAGGCTGTAAACCCTTAACAGCCCTCCTCTCTCCTTCATTCCCTCTCCGCCAACCACATAAGCCACAGATAACATGTTCTGCCATATCAAGAGTCATGGAAACTTAACAGGGAAGCGGTCATTCTAATCCCTGCATTTTTAAAATGTGGACAGAGATGTGAAAACCTCAATCAAGGTCACAGGGCAGGTTAAAAGCAAGGATAACAGTCAGCCCTAGGATTCCTCATCCAACCCGTTTCCCTCCACACCAACAGAAAGTAACACCTGTTATTGAACTCGGTTCACCCCTTCATACTGACAACGTAAGTCAATGTGAGAAACTCAGAGCTTAACTGAAGACCAAGTCTTCAAAAAGCACCTGGGTGATCCCAGGGAAAGTCTGCATTTCGAGGATTTATTATTTAGTTACAGCATCCTGTTGACCAGCAAAATCCATCATAATTGCATTTTCTTCACCTTCCCCCTTTCCCTTGAGTCAAGGTGAGTATACAGCTCTTTTCTCATGAAATATGCCCTGGGGCAGGAAGATTCCAATTACAGTATATTCTTTGATGAAGTGTTATATATTGGAGAAAGATTTAAATAAACAGGGAGAAATAAGGACCCTCTGTGACCTCAAACTTTCGTTTCCCCAGGTGCCCTCTTCCATGAGAGCGGGGATTTTTACACCTATCTGGCTCAACTTCCTGGGAGCCTTTCTTTTAACATTTGTCATACAGTCAGTTGGGCCTAGCCTTTCACCTTGAAACCCATAGGCCTGTCATCATGCCTCAAGGCCAATAAAAACAATATGTCTTTTCTTGCTTATTCACAAATACAGAAGCTCCTCTTCCTGATTCTTTTATCTTGTCCTTCCTGATTTCTCAATTTACCCCCTGTTCCCATACCTCCTCCCTAACCCCTGGACCACTAGAGCCTTATGCCCAGCACTGGCTAAGATTCACCTCAAACATATTTTATTCAAGTAGCCAAGCAACAGTGATTGTTTGCCATGCTGGGCACTGGGCTAGTGGGTACTCAAGGGCAAGCAAAACAAATGTGGTCCCATTCTCTGGGACTACTTAACATTGGTCAAGGGAGCTAACCTCTCTGTGCCTCAGTTACTTCAGCTATAACGCAGGGGTAGGTAACAAGTGTACCAACCTCACCCAGTCACTATGAAGGTCAAATGAGTTAACCTGATCTTAAAAGAGGCTCTTACTAGAGGGTCCAGCACAGAGAAAGCATCCAATACATGTTAGCTCTTATTGTTATTGTTATGATGGCTGCCTAGAACAGACATTTCTCAAATAATCACAAAAGCAAATGCAATACATGTTAGCTCTTATTGTTATTGTTATGATTGCTGCCTAGAACAGACATTTCTCAAATAATCACAAAAGCAAATGCAATACTCCAAGTGGATCTGTTAAAGGGGCATACACTGTGCTAGGAGGGTGTCTGATGGGGAAATTCCATCTGGTCACGTAGCTCAGAGAAGACTCTCTCGAGGAAGTGACCCTTGAACTAAGATCTGAAGAAGAGTAGAAGCAGTAAGTACAGAAGGGAGAGGAAAGGCTTCTAGACAGAGAAATCATCTGTGCAAAAGTCTTGAGGCAGGAAAGTACAAGATGATTTCAAAGGACTCCAAGAAGGCATGTGAGGCTACTAGACAGAGGACCTGGTGCAAACTGAGACTGGAGCAAACAGACTGGTGCAAAGTCAGTCAGGTGGATCAGAGCAGAGTCTTCTGCAGCATTTTAAGAAGTTTTCTTTATCCCAATGACATTAGGAAGCACTGCAAGACTAAGAAGCAGAGGTGACATGATCAGATCTGCATGTTGGAGAAAAAGAACCAACGCTGTCCATTCCTAATCTTTTCCAGTATTGATCTTAGAAGTCCTCCTCAGCTACTACTTCCCAAGGCCATTATATATGACTCTGCAGGTTTGGCACTGCACAATTTTGGAGACAGGAGGGAGGACACCACTCACATAGACCTAGAATTGTGCAGTGTCCACTCTACCCATCCACATGCATTGACTTTCCATTTTCTCCCTTTGATTGAATTTCTCCCCAGAGTTCCACATAATACTCTAACTCCCCAAATCCCATGCTTTTGAGGATTCCTATGTCTTGCATTGCTGACACTTTGGTCTTTGTCTCTACCAAAGACACATACAGCATATGCTGCAGTTTTTTGTATACATGGTACTCATCTGCAATTCTGGTTCATAAGAGTTAGGAAGGCCATAACTTCTCCTAAGCACAATGAATGGCCCACTTAATGAGCACTCCAAAAGTGGTCAATTCAACACATGAATTACTAAATAAATGACTCGATAAACTCCTATAGAGAGGAACTCCCCCCTCTGGAGAGGCTGTGAGTAACTCTAGTTGAGCCCAGATCCCAACAGATCTTGTAGCCATCAGGACCCTGGCTGGAAACACTATCCACCAGCACTTGGTTCAAGTAGTTTCCAAGCAGGGGCTACTTAGAGAGGTGTGGGCAGGCTTCCGGAGCCCACAGCGATGTGTGGCAGCCAGAGACCAGCGACAGTGGGAGGACATTACATGCATCTCACTCTCAGGGTTTCTCCACCCCATGAAAAACATTGGCTTCCACCTAGTTTTCCTGCTCTCCTCCTCAATTCTCCTCCTCCCTCCCAAGTGCTAGCATCTGGATCTCTTTTCACAAGGGAAAGATTCACTGATGTTCTATCTTTTCATACTCCAGTGTTAATTCTCAGATCTGAGTCCTCCAGGCGCAAACTAAACTTATTTCAAGCTGTGCCTTCTTGGAGACCCAGAAGAAAAGTTCCTCTTATCTCAAGTGCCTAGTTCTCCCAAATCAAAATCAACTTGGTTTTCAGACTATTATTACCACCATAGACTCTCAAAAGCCTTAAATGTCAAAAATAACAATGATGTCTTTGTCCCATGCTGTATTCACTTTCCTCTGAAAGCAAAGAATGCTACTGATTTGAATGAGGGGAGAGAGAGGGGAAGGATAACTAAAAACAGCTGGAGATTCCAGGAAGTGAAAATATATCCATTTATAAAATACCATCCTGCTACATTTGTAAACCTGAAAGGTACTGCTGAATAGGGAAACGTGAGGACCTATGCTACTCCACAATGACCTCCCTTTACAGTGAGCATGATTCATAGCATTTCATCTATCTATCTTTCATAAGAAGTGCAATACAAATATAATGCTTTAAGCTTTCTTAGTTACAATCTCCTCTCTAGTCATGCTTCTTACACAGGGATAGTCAACCATCACCTTGGCTGAATGAGAATGTTCTTGGAATTTCTCAGCAAAAAGCTTTACAAGTAGTCTCTTGAAATACTTTTAGAGTTGGCTGACTACTCAAAGATGTTTAGGTTTTACTTAGGTATTTCAAGGATAGTAACTTTTTCCTAGTATGCTGGGAGTGGGTGATGCAGATGGCCTCAAAGTTAGCCAGAGAAATTAAAGACAACTTACCTGAGTAACCCTCCTACCCGGGATGTGATAAGCACCTTCTGGATTCCGGTCTTTTATGAAAGCAAACAAGTCGTGTGTGCTGGATCTAGGGAACAAGGAAGAAAGAACTGAAATCACTCACCGCCATCCATCTGTAATTCCCACCCACGGCCAAGGGAAGAGAGTCTCACAATTTGGATTAGAGACAGTGGGCCTCGGAGACAAACTTAATGAAGCTCTTTGGGCTCCAGTCTCAATGGGCCATGGTGTTAGCCCACTGAAGAGGTTACCTCAGCAATTCACAGTTCACAAAAGCTCTACACTTGTCCACCCCCTCCCCCAAAGGTTGTTATAGCAGAGTGAGAAACTCAGTTCTCATTGACTAATTAGCTCTCAAGCCCAACTCCTTAGAAGTAAATGCTTAATTATTATTGGCTCAACTGCTTTATCTCACTCAGTGAGACAAAGTTTAATAACTCCAGGAATTAAAGCCATATTAAGTTCTCTCTTTAATGTCTGCTAAGCTTTTGTGTGTTTAGAGGAACATGTATTAGTATTTGTATTATGTCTAATGCTCAATTTATTAGATTCATATATCTAATAAAGGACACTTTGAAAGCCTTTTTTCTTAAGCATTTAGTCATTGATTACAGGTTTGATTAATTCAATTCCCTTATACAATTTAAATTGCAATTATAAATTTAGCATGGTTGATTCTTCTGAAAGATTTCAATGCCTTAAAAAACAAACAGAAGTACAATGATTTCAAAACTATGTGAACTCGTTCACACACA